>NC_142018.1:14870000-14880000 GCF_049901735.1 Notechis scutatus
GGTCCAATTCAAAGCTGATTGGATTGAATCACCGAACTGACCTTCTAAATCAAATCACTCAGCTGAATCCAATGTCTCCAAATTGATTTGGAAGGGCCCTGGCACATGTGCCAAAGCCCTTTTTTAAAAATCAAATCAGTTCAATTTTATCAAATTGAAGCACTGAATCCAATCCACTCAATTTTCTGAATTGGATCAGATCAACCATGCAAATCAAATTGATGATTCAAATCAGATCCAAGCTTATTTGAGCAATCCTAATACCAATTGGTTTATCGGTGGTTTCTGTAGCAACACTCTATAAAGTCCAGAGATTTCTTAACTCCATGTCATTGTTTTCATTGCCTACATAGTAGAGATTTGTCCGGTCTCCTCCTAGTGTTTAGTTTTCCAAATCAAAAATAAGCTGTAAAACTGGAGATTTGAGAGCAATAGCTCAGATCCTTTCTCTTGACTGGAAAACAACCCTTCCTCCTGGAGTTAAAAGCATATTTGCACGACCCATTCGAAATGCTCATTCAAACCTTCATGTTGAGTTCCGATGGGATAAAATCAACACAAGCTTGCTTAACTCAATTGATAGACAGATTGGTTTTTCTGGCTGGCTGGCAATGGAGCGAGGCCACTGAACTGGCTGTTTGAGGTTGGTTTTTTGCAAACGTTTAAATAACAGCTTGTTGTTGGCCAATTGCACCCGTAATGGCTCAGCAACTGTTGGCGTCTGTGCATTGGCTCTCTACAGATCTGAGATGGCAAAACAGCAGAGCAGTGAACTGATTAGCAATCATGTGCAATGAAGACGTGGTTAGCATTTGGTTTCTGAAATGCTCTTCAGCTAGACTGGATTAACAGGGCCTCGTTTTTCCTTTAAAAAGCAATGCACGCAAAAAGCCTCCCCCAATAATAAATAATTGAGCTCCCCCTTTGTGTGGCAGCTACTTTCACTCAACTCACAAGGGTGCGTGTATTATTATAAGCCATGGTACAAATCCCACAATGTTTTAGAATGCCCACGGTCTGCCAAAACAAAGCCACCATTTAGCCTAACACTGTGGGTGGATCCACTGTGGGTGGATCCATTAAAAGGGAAGTCCGTGCTAGAGGGGAAATTTTTTGGGGGGTCCAGTGATCTGGAAGGTGTGGATTGGAGGCTGGAGGCTTTCTTGGTTAACTTGCAATTTAAATTGAAGTGGGGACTATTACTCAATGATTCAATACTTCCGAAATCTGTTTCTCTCCATATGGAGGGCTAGGTAAGTTCTCCCGCTGTTCTTTCAGCCTGCACAGCTCCACTTTATGCCTTGCCATCTTTCTTTGAACCATTGGCACAGGTCCCCATGACTCAAACCCTGTTAAGAGTCAAACTTTGACATTGGTTTTGCCGATTAGATAGATATGTTGTTATATGAATGGCTAGTTAAATACAAATGTGTAAAAGTAAGAAGTGGAAGCTGTAAGATATGTAAGCCATGTAAGGTTCCAAAATAGTGAATTCTGTGTGTGTGTGTGTGTGTGTGTGTGTGTGTGTGTGTGTGTGTGTTAATTATACACATATATATTAACAACCCCATAATCCCTTGTGGGGTGAAGTCTGAGCAACTGAATGGAGTTGGGTGATTACTGGCCAGATGCCCTTCCTGTTGCCAGTACAGAGTTTTGTTCAGCAGATATATACTCAATGTGCCCAGAGAGAGAAATATCTGCTTCTGCCTAGGATCAAACTCACAGCCTCCTGATTATGAGGTGAGAGCTTCACCTCTAGGCCACCACCACTCTGTCTGTCTGTCTGTCTGTCTATCTATCTATCTATCTATCTATCTATCTATCTATCTATCTATCTATCTAGACATGTAACCACTGAGGTTCCAAAATAGTGAATTATTTATTTAATAAATAAATAATTTGATGATATATATTTAGCTGTATGCATGCATGCATGCATGCATGTATATATACTGCCAGTCTCACTGTCAAGCAGGTCCAGGGGGCTTACAGCATCATAAAAACAGTAAAAAGTTAAAACATTTAAAAAATAACAAAAATAAAATTGGGTGAACTAGGAACCAGTGCATGCATTTCTATCCATATATGCTGTTCTTTCTCTCCGGTTAAATGAACAGGAATCCTCTCCCTATGTGGATCTGGCCATTCATTTCCCTGTTCGCTTCAAGCTTGGCAAAATTGAAAAATTACAGAGGCAGAAAGGCAATTTGGGGACAATTCAGTCGAATTATAAAATGGTCTACCGGGAATGTGAAAAGAACATGTTGGAGAGAACATGAAGACAGGCCTCTCGGTTCAATGCTACAGGTACGTATGCAAAGCAAAATCAGCTAAAAAGATCCTGGGTTGCAAAATACAAGGCGTCCAGGAGCAATGGATTGGATGTGCTTGAAAATAGATCCAGATTGGGATGGATGCAGTGGTGGGATTCACATTTTTTTTACTACCAGTTCTGTGGGCGTGTCTTGGTGGGTGTGGCATGGCTTGGTGGGCATGGCAGGGGAAGGATACCATAAAATCCCCATTCTCATCCCACTCCTGCGGGAAGGTTACTGCAAAATCCCATTCTCTCCCCACCCCACTAGCCTGCTTTCCAGCTCCGTTCTCCTGTGCAGGGCAACCAAAGAAGACCCAGCCAATCAGCTGGGACTCGGGAGGCAAAGAAGAGATGGGGGCGGGGCTAGTCAGAGGTGGTATTTGCCGGTTCTCCGAACTACTCAAAATTTCTGCTACCGGTTCTCCACAACTGTTCAGAACCTGCTGAATACCACCTCTGGATGGATGTCTCAGTGAAAACTTTTTTTTATGGACAGATTAAATACATTTACTGTGGACTTGCTGAAGAAGGCATTGCTATCAATTCCCAGATCTGAAGCTTTGCCCAGTTTTTCCTCTGAAATGTAACAAGCCTCAAGAGGAATTAGTTCACAACAACCGCAAAGAATTTGTTGCCTGCAGTCAGAGCTGAAGAAGGAGCAAAGGCAGGTGCCTGGCTTGAAAATGTTTTATTGCAATTAGACAGAGCATTCTCTCTCTCTTTCTCTTTTTAAATTTTTATTATGGATATTTAATCATCCTAAACCTAATTCTCTGCCTGTGCATTTTGGCTGCAGAGTGGCAATTTGCTGTCAATTTTTTTTTTCTAACAATGAGCTATAAAAATGTGTGTCCCTTCAGGCAGCAAACGTCTAGACACTCGTGCTGTTGAAAAATGTACAATCGAAGCCTGGCCATGCTGTTCTTCGTGTGTCTCCAGTGTCCTAAATCTAGGACTGAGCTTCATAAGTAACCCAAGTGTCAGGTGGAGAAAGAACTTGTCTCAGAGGGATCGAGAAAGGAGGACATCACTGGGATCTCACACAAATATGATGCTGAAGAATTCTCTCTCTTCCCCCACCCCCCATCTTCAATTACAAAAAAAAAGAATAGAATAGAATAGGGAAATAGAATAGAGTAGGGAAAGAATAGAATAGAATAGAATAGAATAGAATAGAATAGAATAGAATAGAATAGAATAGAATAGAATAGAATAGAATAGAATAGCTATTGGAATGAAGAAATAGAATAGAATAGAATAGAATAGAATAGAATAGAATAGAATAGAATAGAATAGAATAGAATAGCTATTGGAATGAAGACTAGAAATAGAAATAGAAATAGAAATAGAATAAAATAGAACAGAATAGAATAGAATAAGAAGCAGGGAATACAATAGAATAATGCAGTAGGAATAGAATAGAATAGAATAGAATAGAATAGAACAGAACAGAACAGAACAGAACAGAACAGAACAGAATAGAATAGAAAGAATAGCATTGGAATAGAATAGAATAATGCAGTAGGAATAGAATTAGAATAGAACAGAACAGAATAGAATAGGAATAGAATAGAATAGAATAGAATAGAATAGAATAGAATAGAATAGAATAGAATAGAATAGAATAGAATAGAATAGAACAGAATAGAATAAGAAGCAGGGAATAGAATAGAATAATGCAGTAGGAATAGAATAGAATAGAATAGAATAGAATAGAATAGAATAGAATAGAATAGAATAGAATAGAATAGAATAGAATAGAATAGAATAGAATAGAATAGAACTGGAAGGGACCTTGGAGGTCTTCTAGTCCAACCTCCTGCTTAGGCAGGAAAGCCTATACCATTTCAGACAAATGGTTACCCAATTTCTTCTTTAAAAACATCCAGTGTTGGAGCATGCTTTGGAATGTGCTCCAAATGCTTTGGAATGTGGGGTTTCTTTTGTGCCTTAGTTGCATACAAGGTTGCTGAGCACCTTTCCTGGGCACCAATTCATCACTAAATAGGCAAGTTGGAGACCTGGGTGGATGTTTTTGGCTTTTCTCGTATTTTTCAGGAGGGTAGAGATATTCTCCACCCTTGTGTATTCCAGGAGCCATGATCAGGGGCCAAGCACAAGTCCTCACATGGGTTGGTAAGGTTATGGAAGCAAGAATGGTCCAGATTTCAGCAAGGAACCTTTAATGCTCATTGGGGTAAATTTGGTGAGCTGCATTGGTTTTCTTTTGGGTCCAAGTCTGTTAAGGTAATGAAGATTTAATAGCTGACCAGCTGCTGTAAGGCTGTAAGCCAAGATGATGAGTTGAGGATGAATCAGCAGTGTACTGCCGCTTTAAGAAGCTGCCTATATAAGGGAGGCCATGTGAGGGTGTCTCTTTCTCTCCTTGTGTTTTATCTCCATTGTAGTTCTCAATGTAGAGTTGAAGATTGATTACTTCCCTGGTATTTGCCTAATACATGTATGTATGTATGTATAATATATAATAGTCTTGTATATAAATCACTGTTAAAAAATAAAACCTGTCCTGTGTTTTGCTCTTGGGTTGTCTCATGCTGTAAACACTGACAAAGTCAAAGTGCTGATTTTAACTTCCAAAGGTCATCATGTCATGGACTGAGTTATACGAGGGACTATCTCTACCTGATTACATATGTCCATCCCTTCAGGTCTAGTAGATAAGGCATGCTATAGGTCCCATCTGTCTGGGAATTACGTTTGGCACATTCCCCAGTCCAGAAGTGATATTAACTTCATCCCTCTCAATAGTCCACAAATCTTTCAAGACCTGAATCTGTCATATATATGTATGTATAACCACCCATCTCACATGAAAATAATTCTGGGTAGCATACAGCACTACCTATCTATCTCTATCTCTCTAACTCTTTCTCCCTCTCTCTCCCCCCCTCTCTCTATTTCTCTCTCTCTCTCTAATTCTGACTCTCTCTCTTTAACTTTCTCTCTATCTATCTATCTATCTATCTATCTATCTATCTATCTATCTATCTATCTATCTATCTATCTATCATCTATCTCTATTTCTCTCTATCTCTCTATATAACTATATCTATATGTCTATAGTGAATGAATTAAAGCAGAATCTATTTGATTTAAAATACTAATACCATCCAGTTTTAATGGGTAGAGTAGTCATTTATGAGATAAGGAGTGAACAGATTTTTCTAACACCCCTGGCTTGTATATTTCTCTTCTTCCTTCTATTCCTTTCTAAGGCATCCTACAATTTCTCACATCAATAACCCCTGGCAAATCTTGTGTGGGAGAAACTAGTGTGTTCTTGATGGTGACCCCTGTAGCTTCAGAATTCCTCATTGTAACCTTTAGGTCCATCTTGTCTCCTTCTACTTTATTCTTTTTCAATCTAAAACATATAATCCTTTATTCTAGCCTTTCTCCCATGATAAGTTTGTGACATTTATTTTTGGATTGTTGCATTTGTGCACGTTTGGCGTGTGTCTGTTTTAAACAATGTCACTTTGCTTTGAATTGTTATGATTATTGAGTGTTATTTTTTATGAATGTCTATGAGTTGGCAGTAGGTATACAAATCTGATAAATAGCCACATAAAGAGAACCATGGGAACCTTCTCCTGATATACTCCATCTAATGAGATGTTCCTTGAATATTGTTTCTCCTTTGGAAGAATTTCTATAGAAAATTGTTATTCTCGAAATTGAGTAAGAATCAGTGGTGGAGGTGATGGGGAATCAATTTGCTTGGCATTAAGCTGAACAATGCATTTTGATTTTATATTCCTTCCTTCAGTGGTTTGCAGCCTCTTCGACTTCTACATTCCATTAATCTTGGCTATAAAGCTGCCCATTGGAGATTCCTAGGCATCAAGCAAGGACTCTTCCCCATTCACTAATCCACCCTCCAAATATTTCAGGTTGTTAGCATCATCTTGAAGCTAATCCCTCTTACAAGTGGATTCACTCATCATGCTAAGCTGCAATGAAGTAGATTGGCTTGAACTTAGCATGCTGGGTGATCCCAACCATTGCGTTGCATAGACCGTTGTTGATGGTTTAGCAGTAGCAATAGCACTTGGATTTATATACTGCTTCACAGTGCTTTATAGCCCTCTCTAAGCAGCAACTTGCCCCCAATAATCTGGGTCCTCATTTTACCAACCTGGGAAGCATGGAAGGCTGAGTCAACCTTGAGCCGTTCAGGATCGAATTGCCGGCAATAGGCAGAATTCATCTGTAATACTGCATTCTAACTAGAAGGAAGGAAGGAAGGAAGGAAGGAAGGAAGGAAGGAAGGAAGGAAGGAAGGAAGGAAGGAAGGAAGGAAGGAGAGGAAGGAAGGAAGGAAGGAAGGAAGGAAGGAAGGAAGGAAGGAAGGAAGGAAGGATAATAGTATTAGCACTTAGACTTATATACCGCTTCACAGTGCTTTACAGCCCTCTCTAAGCAGTTTACAGGCACAGCATATCACCCCCAACAATCTGGATCCTTATTTTACCCACCTCAGAAAGATGGAAGGCTGAGTCAACAATGATCCTGTTGAGATTTGAACTGCCAAATTGCAGGCAGCCTGCAGTCAGCAGAAGTAGCCTGCAGTACTGTATTCCAACCTCTGCACCACAACGTGATTTGTGTAACCAGCTCTTGAAGATTATGCAACAAGTGATGTGTTAAGTAAATTAATGAAAGAACTAGATATATGCTGGCCACATTTACTGAAGGAGCCATTACAGATTTACCTAATCACAATGAAGCATAGCCATTGAAGTTCTAAATATTGCCAAATCTACAGGAATACACTTTGTCAGCCATTGGAAATATTCTAATTTTTTTTCCTCAACTTCCATTATGGTTCCTTTTATATACTTTGTCCCAACAGGAACTTCATTTCCCTTCAAAATTTTGTTGGAAAGAAAGATTTTTTGGTACTCTCTTTTTAGTGGAAGAAATTCTTATTTATTATTTTTCTTAATGATGATGACTTGTCAAAGAGCTTTTTTGGTTTTTATATTTAACAGTTTGGAGCTGTTTTAGAGGAGCATTTAAAATCCTAGCTTTCCTCACTCTTCTTGCTTTTTCCACAGTCTGTTTTTTGAAATTTCGAAACTCACAAAGCAAAGTGCCATCTCTTAAGTGTTCTGTAAAACTAATCGAAAAATTCTTTCATTTCTTCTATAAACTAGTTTGCTTTTACTACATAGAAGAGGGGCTTGGGTCTCTACTGTTTACTCACAGTTTTGTAAAGTGAAATATCAGAAGAACAGAATTCATTATTGTCCAAGTGTGATTAGATACACAAAGAATTTGTCTCCGGTGCATAAGCTCTCAGTGTACATACAAGCAACAAGTGATAAACCATGATCATAATCATAAAATACAATAATCATAATTCATAAGATACAACACTCAGTGGTATTTATAGGATACTAAATAATCAATCAACCTAAATCACAATAGGATACTAATAAAAGCAATCAACATAAATCATAAGATACAGACAACAAAGTTATAGACTTGAAGCTGAGGAAATAGGTAATAGGAAAGATGAGAAGGATAATATAATACAGGATTAGTAGGTGGTTTGACATTCTAGGGCATATTCTTGGGTTATGAAAAATTCTTGGGTTATGACCACAATTGAGACCAGAATTCTGGTCATAAGTCATTACGGTCATAAATCAAGACACTATATAATCAGACAAAACTCTTTGACCCCCTTTTTATGGCAGTTGTTAAGCAAATCTCACAATCCAAATCCATTCTCCCAAATGGGCTTTTTTTTTTTTTTTTTGCTGCTCAATGACTTGTCATAAGTCAAGGACTACCCGTATTATCTTCTTATTAAATTTGGAAAAGTATTTACTTATTTCATTCTAAACATATCAGAGTCTCACACAAATGGACTGTGAGCTAAGGGCAGATGATGATGATGATGATGATGATGATGATGATGATGATGATGATGATGATGGAGAAGGAAAAGGAAAAGAAGTATAAGAGTAAGAGGAGGAGGAGGAGGAAGAAGAAGAAGGAGAAGGAGAAGGAGGAGAAGAAGAAGAAATAGAAGAAGAAGAAGAAGAAGAAGAAGAAGAAGAAGAAGAAGAAGAAGAAGAAGAAGAAGAAGAAGAAGAAGAAGAAGAAGAAGAAGAAGAAGAAGAAGAAGGAGAAGATTCCAGAATGAGGCAAAAAGGCTTTTCTCTCCATCATTTTCCTTGCCTCATTTGACAGGAGCAACCAGGTTTCAGGTAAATACAGAATGAACGTCTCCCATTTCAGAGCATTTGTGCATTGATGTTTTTCCTTTCCATTTTTTTTTCTAGGATCTCCATCTTATTTTTATTTTATTGTGCCTTTGAGTCAGAGAGTCCTGGTAATTGGCTGGAGACATCTCTGCCGCTTTCTTGGCAAGCATGCCATTGCCTGATTCTGAGGAATGAGTGAGTAACGGGCCCAAATTCACCCAGTTGGCTTCATGTTCAAGGTAGAACTAGAATTCCCAGTCTCTCTAGCTTGATGCCTCCTTTGCCACTGCACCAGACTGGCTTTTATCAATCTTCATATTAGGACATGAATTCCTTACTTACTGAAAACCTAGGCTGTTTTTCCTCCTGTTTTGTAATTTCAAAGTTGCTTTATTGAATTCTTTCTTTGTCCAAGAATCTTCTTAAGGATATTTTCAGCGCTTGCAATTTGTGCCATCCAATACCCCCCCAAAGCTTATTCAAGTTCAATGTACATTTCCTCCCTTGTCTGAGGTAAGCAAGAGAGAATGGCTGGATACACTCGTTCATCAAGTCCAGCTCACCTTCATTTGTCACTAAAGCAGGTTTTCCTCTGCCCCAAAGCTTCCCATTTCCATCTGCTGGTAAGAATAATAGGATATTGTCAGCGTCTTTAAATTCTCACATTGCATGCCAAATATCCAGATATAGATACCTCCTTCAGCTCCGTCTTTTTATTATTGTTTTCCCCACGCAGTTCAGATGCTGCACTCTTTCTGTCCCCAGGAGAAACCCCTCTTCAGAAATATCCTGTATATAAATGAATTCTCATACGGTGCCTCTTAACAGCTTTGAACTCCCATGTTCAAATTCAGCTCTGATTAGCATCGTAAAATTACCAAGAAGCCGTGAGCAGCTTCCAGCTGATACTGCACTGCTTTTCACAACCTGGCGTGTCTTGACAGCAATTGCATCTCACGCTGCTTACACAGAAGAACCGGGAGTCTCAATAATTTGCAACAACATCAAATGGAAGTTAAGGCCAAGCCAGAGCAATTCTGGACCTTGTTTGACATACATAGGCCAACCAAGGCCACCAGATCATTTTTTCTCCCCTCCTATTATGCTTCAAAGGCTTGGCCCTGCTAAAAACGATGTACTTATAACTCAAAAGTTCTCCCCCAAAACGAACACCGTAAATTGTCCTCTTTTGAAAATAAAAATACCTCTACCCAGCAGGCTGCCAAGAAACCATGGAAGATTTTCATTAATGGCAAGTTTTCCAACAGAGCACTGGGGTTTTCTATATTACCTTTCTACTTACAGTAAATGGTCTGAGTCCCATTATTCAGTCGAAACTTCTCTACCACCCGCCACTGCAATCTAAACTTTTATAAACTCTGCTTTCTCAACCACACCTAAAAAGGTCACAGGATGAAAGACTCATAGAGTTTTGTTCTGT
>NC_142018.1:16827500-16880000 GCF_049901735.1 Notechis scutatus
AGAAAGAAAGGAGGAAAGAGGAAAGAGAAAGTGGGAGGGGCAAGAGAGACAGAGAAAGAAAGAGAAAGAGAAAGAAAGAGAGGAGGGAGGGAGATAGAGAGAGAGAGAGAGAGAAAAGAAAAAAGGAAGGAAGGAAGGAAGGAAGGAAGGAAGGAAGGAAGAAAGAAAGAAAGAAAGAAAGAAAGAAAGAAAGAAAGAAAGAAAGAAAGAAAGAAAGAAAGAAAGAAAGAAAGAGGAGGGAGGGAGAAAGAGGGAGGGCAAGAGAGACAAAGAAAGAAAGAGAAAGAGAAAGAAAGAGAGGAGGGAGGGAGATAGAAAGAGAGAGAGAGAGAAAAGAAAAAAGAAAGGAAGGAAGGAAGGAAGGAAGGAAGGAAGGAAGGAAGGAAGAAAGAAAGAAAGAAAGAAAGAAAGAAAGAAAGAAAGAAAGAAAGAAAGAAAGAAAGAAAGAAAGAAAGGAGGGAGGGAGGGAGGGAGGGAGTAACGGATGCCTATGAATGGTTACATCACACATCCTACCCACTGGTTGCCAGTTTGCTTCTGGGTCCAATTCAAGATTTTGATGAAAAGCCCTTTGTTCAGGCTATCAGAGGAACCATCTCACCCCAATGGGATCAGAGAACTCCACTTGCTCTGGCAGAACGAATATGCTGCAGATCTAATTTTGGCCAGCAGAATCCAAGAGAAGAGCCTTTTCTGCTTTGGCTCCCTCCCTTTGGTACAACATGGTGGCTCAGTGGTTGGAAGGCAGTGTTGCAGGCTAACTCTGCCCACTACCAGGAGTTCGATCCTGACTGGCTCATCCTTCCAAGGTGGTTAAAATGAGGGCCCCGATTGTTGGAGGCAAGAGCCGGACTTGCTTAGAGAGTGCTGTGAAGCACTATGAAGTGGGTATATAAATCTCAGTGCTATTGCTATCGTACCTCTAAAGGTGAGATCTGGACCCATCTACTTAGCCTGTGCAAAGGGCTCGGTCAACTGGTTTAGGGGTCCAGTGGAGGCACCCTCCCACACTGGTGGAGGCTAGAAGTCTAGTACAAGATCTCACCCAGGGGTGGTATTCAGCTGGTTCTGACCAGTTCTGGAGAACTGGTAGCGGAAATTTTGAGTAGTTCAGAGAACTGGCAAATGCCACCTCTGACTGTCCCCACCAACCCCATTTATCCTCCGCCTCCCGAGTCCCAGCTGATAGGCCGGGTCTTCTTTGGTTGCCCTACACAGGAGAACAGAGCTGGAAAGCAGGTTAGTGGGGTGGGGAGGGAATGGGGATTTTGCAGTATCCTTTCCCTGCCATGCCCACCAAGCCACACCCACCAAGCCATGCCCGCAGAACTGATAGTAAAAAAAAAAAAACCAAAAACTGAATTCCACCACTCTACCATGTTTAGGCATCAATCCATTTATGAATGTATCTTTCTTCATTTTTAATGTTTTCATTCTTAAGGCTGAATATTTTAATCTTTTACATTGCGTTTCTACATTGTTTCAAGCCCCCCAGAGTTGTTCAAACAGTGAGATGGGCAACATATAAATGGAATAAATAAATATATTAATTAAGAACAGTGGTGAAAGGTGGCCAAGGCTTCCACTGAAGGTATGAACATCAAAGCTGCATAATGTCTGAGATGCTTTAATTACAAAATTCTTGCACCATTATATTAAAGTTCGGCATTCAAAGGACTTTGTTTCAATTAGCAGTTTATGAATAGAATTCTGTTTGTTCAGCTCTGATATCAAGACCCTTCCAGTGATAAATGCAATGCCTTTTAAAGGATACAGGAACAGCTCATGGATATAAAAAAGACAATGCAAAAAGAGTTGGGAAATGTCAGAGTCAAATTTAATGAAATTCTGTTCTGGAATATATATATATTTATATTGGTATTGGCAGACATTGCTAGGACACACTATTCCCTGCACAGAGTCAAGGATTGCCCTCAATATTTAAAGAACTGGCTGTTTTCTTCAATATTTTCATTAGTGACTTGTTCAAATAAACGTTTGGCCAATTGCAGGCATCTAAAAACAGGGAAGGAAAACAATACACTACACTACAAAAAATAAATACTTAAACTGCCTCAGCAGTCTAGAGAATTCAGCTGAATATCACAGAATGAAGAATTGGATTATAAGAATTAAAAAGTGAGGAGAAGCAGGAATAGGAGGACTCGCTCATTTGACCCTAGACAAGAATCTGTAGGTCTACGAGAACAAACAAGCTGAAGAGATAAGGAACACAGCTGTGAAATAAACCAACTGTAAACCATAGACAAGAAACTTATCTGCTGCAAAGCTAACCATGTTTGACCCACAACATATCTGGGCATGGAAAAGATCATTGTGAGGACACATGAATATTGCTGGAATGCTGTTGGGAAAGGACTGGGTGGAAAACCTCAAGTTTTAATGAATACTATACCAACAATCAAGAAGTTGAACAATACTCCTAGGAACTTCCAACTCAGACAAAGAAACTAACTGATGATGTTTTCTAGTTGGGTCATTAAATATTTGCAGGAAACAACCAAACTCAGAGAATACCAAGGACCTTACAGTTTAACTTCTTCTTCTTGACGATCTCAAGTGATGATGCTCCCACAACTAAGACTCCAAGATCCCTCTCACGGTTATTGCTATTGAACCTGGTTTCATCCAGCCTATATGTGTACTTTTGGTTTTTCTTGCCTAAGTGTAGGACTTTATTTTTTTCTACATTGAATTTCATTTTGTTAGATAAGGCCCAGTGTTCTAGTTTGTCAAGATCCATCTGTATCTTGAGTCTATCTTCTTGGATGTTAGCTATTCCTGCCAGCTTAGTATCATCTGCAAATTTGCTAAGTTCCCCTTCTATTCCCTCATCTAAGTTGTTAATGAAGATATTGAAGAGTACTGGGCCTAAGACAGAACCTTGTGGCACCCCACTGCTTACTTCCCTCCATGTAAAATCCTATGGTATCTCTGGACAACTGAATAACTGGATAGAAGCATTCCTGTCAAACAGACAACAAATGGTCAAAATCGGGAGCGTCCTATCAAATCCAGTACCTGTCAATAGTGGTGTCCCCCAAGGCAGTGTTCTAGGACCAACTCTCTTCATACTCTACATAAAGCGACCTCTGTGATCATATTAAGAGCAATTGCGTTCTCTTCGCTGATGATGTAAAGCTGTTCAATACCACAGACAATACTGCTACCCTACAAAAAGATCTTGACTATGTATCAGAATGGTCAAACAAATGGCAACTTCAAATCTCAACAAATAAATGTTCTGTCTTACATATTGGCAAAAAAAATCAGAAAATAAAATACAAGCTGAATAGTCAAGAACTTGTTGATGACCCAAGCTCTGTAAAGGACCTTGGAATACTCACCTCTAATACACTACTAAACCTTAGACTATTCTTTTATTTTTCTTATATGTACCCATTTCATGTATTCACAACTATGTATACACTTATACTTATTATCTTGTAAACAATTGGCAAATCAAATAAATAAAATAAATAAATAAAATGTAGATTTAGACCCATTAAGGACTACTCATTCAGGACGGTTTGTCAGCCAGTTGCGAGTCCTTCTAGTGGTGGTGCTATCTATTCCACTTTTTTCTAGCTTACCAAGAAGTAGGTTGTGGTCTGTCGAATGCCTTGCTGAAATCTAATTCTGAGCTGCAAATATCCTCTTCTATTGAGACTCAATTTCTGCCACCAACTATCATCAAGAAAATGCCCCTATTCTCCATCAGTCCCTGTTCAACACTTGATCAGGGTGCAGCAAAGCACACGAATAGATGTGATTGTGCATGTAATGCTTAAGCACTTCTAATTAATACATTTTTTGTAGGTTAACAGAGATTCTCTTGAGTCGGACATCAGAGATTCTGTGCTGTTACCTTCCCCTGAGCATTTCATTACTGCTTAAGATTCCCGAGTTTAAATCTATAAGAGTCAAAACCAAAGCAAAAAATCTTCACCTGGAGGGAGGAAAAGCAAATGGTCAGCTATAAAATGAGAGGTACCTGACTTAGTAATAATATATGAAAAGGATATTGGAATTCTAGCTGATCGTAAGCTGAACATGAGCCCGTAATTTGACAGTCCTGATATTTTGACATTTGGGCTTTAAAAAAAAAAAGGCAAAGGAGTTTTGGGTTACCTCCATAGGAGTATGACTTCCACATGCACTAGAAATCTATATTCTTCATTGGTGAGACCGTGTTTTGCATACAAGAATTGGATTTTTAGGAATGATCGCTGGTAGTGAAATTGTTTGTCAGGTGAGTTGATAGACTGTTTCAACAGATGTGTTCAAGCATACCAGAAAGCAATTTATTGAGGGTTGTTTAATTTTGATTCTTTATAATGCACTTATAATACTGTGCCCAATTCTAGTTACCATGATACAAAATAGATGCTGAGACTATAGAAAGGCTGCAAAGAAGAGCAACAAAAATGGTAAGCAGTCTGAAGGATAAACCATAAGATCAACTGTTGAAGGAACTAGGTTCTTCTAGTGTAACAAAGAGAAGAACTTGGGGTGACATGATTCCAGTACTTGAGAGCAGAACTTTTCTCCAAAGAGCCTAAGCGTAGGTCAGTAGGTAATGGGTAGAAAATTATCAAGGAGAGATCCGACCTAGAACTAAGGTGAAATTTCCTGACAGTCAGAACGATCAACCAATGGAATGGCTTGCCTCCAGAAGTTGTGGATAATCCATCATTGGAGGTTTTCAAGAAGGGACTAGACAGCCATTTATCTGGAATAGTATAGGGTCTCCTACTTGGAGTGGTGCAGTGGCCTAGAGGTGGAGCTCTCACATTACAATCAAAAGACTGTGAGTTCGGTCCTCCGTAGAGGCAGATATTTCTCTCTCTGGGCGCAATGAGAATATATTTGCTGAACAAAACTCCACATTGGTAACAGGAAGGGCATCTGTCTAGTAAACACTCTACTACCTCCATTCAGTTGCCAGACTCTGCAAGGGGTTATGATAGTGGTGGGATTCCATTTTTTTTACTACCGGTTCTGTGGGCGTGACTTGGTGGGTATGGCAGGGGAAGGATAGTGTAAAATCTCCAGTCAGAGGTGGTATTTGCCGGTTCTCCAAACGACTCAAAATTTCTGCTACCGGTTCTCCAGAACTGGTCAGAACCTGCTGAAGACCATCTCTAGATTATGAGATCATTAAAAGGTGATGATGATGATAGGGTCTCCTACATGAGCAAAGAGTTGGACTAGAAGACCTCCAAGGTCCCTTCCAATCTCATTATTCTCTGTTCTATGATTCCTGCAATAACAGAGCTTTGAACCCCATGGATTAAATGGACCCTTCCAACTCTCCACTTCTATGCTATAAGGCGAGAACTCTCCAAAGGCTACAGATATCATGGGGAGGGGTGTGTGGGGTGGGAATGGAAATAAAAATCCCTCATGCAGTTCGTGTGAGTGTGGATGCAGTCCTGATTGCTAATTGCTTTGCAAATGAGACATTAGATGGAAATGATTAAGTGGGAGCAGTAGATCTTTTCAAATGTTGGCCATTAAGATAATTTAATATTAATATTCATTTAAAGCACCTTATTTGGTGATGAGATTAAGTTGGCTTGGAATGGGGGAAGGAACTAACATCAGTCAAGGCTACCACTGCTTCCTCCTTTTTATCCTAACGTTTAAAATGTGATACAATGAGAGCAGAAGAGGTGACTTTTGGAGTCCTTCAACAGCAATTGAGAAAAGGGATATAGCAAAGTACAGGTGGTACTTACAGCCTACGACCACAATTGTGCCCAAAAATGTCTGTTGCTAAATGAAACAGTTGTTAAGTGAGTCTTGCCCCATCTTACAACCTTTCTTGCCAGTTGTTAAGTGAATTACTGCAATTGTTCAATTAGAAACACAGTCATTAAGTGAATCTGGCTTCCCTGTTGACTTCGCTTGTCAGAAGGTTGCAAAAGGGGATTTACCTGTGACCCCAGGACACTGCAACCGTCATTAATATGAGTCAGTCACCAAGCGTCTCAATTTTTATTATGTGACCAGGGGGGTGCTGCAACGGATATAAGTGTGAAAAAAGATCACTTTTTTTTCAGGGCCAATGTTCAGTCACAGTTGTAAGACAAGAACTAGCTATATAAGAAACATAAGGACGAAGAACTAGAGCAGCGGTGCCTAACCTTTTTGGGCTCCTGTGGGGAAAATGGTGCATGTGTTCGTGTGCCAGCACCCCAGAAAGCAATGAGCCCCACGCCCTCTGTGCACACGCGTGCAACATTGCTGCAAGCAAATGCACAGGGTGTTGCATGTGCATGCACGGGGGGGGACGGGACGCGTTGGCCTTACCTGCACTGCACACGTGCATGCCTCCCAGCTAATTTTCGGCCCATTTGAGGCCTTTTTCAGCCTTCCTGAGGCTTGAAGGAAGCCTCTCCAGCCTTTGGAGGCAGAAAAAAAGGGCCCGTTTCATCACTTCTGGTTTTGTCACTTCTGGTATTTCCAGAAGGCTCATTTTTCAGCCTCCCTGAGGCTGCAGAGGCTTCTCTCGAGCCTCTGGGAGACCCAAAAAGGCCTCAAATGAGCCAAAAATCAGCCGGGAGGTGCACGCATGTGCAGTGCGGGTAAGTTTGGCTGGGGCATGCATGCCCACACAAATGGCTCTGCATGCAACCTGTGGCACGCGTTTCATAGGTTCTATCGAGAGTTTTCGCAGCGATAATTCAGCACCAGAAAAAAATAAACACAGATGGCTAGTGCTTCACTTAACATCTTTATAAACATATGTAAGTAAATTTTTACAAGCCAGTGTAGATTTCCCCAACACGGAGCAAACTCAAACAGAAACATGTTGCAAGTTCAGGACGGAGCTCCTGTCTTCAGCAAGCAAATAAGTTAGTTTCATCTTCAATAGACAGACTCAGAGCTCAACATAGCTTCAGAGCTGCAAAGCTTAATATAGCCGCAGAGTTTCAGAGCTTAACATAGAGCCACACCTAAGCTACTTTTAGTTTCAGTTTTCAGCCTAGGCTAATTCTAGTTTCAGTTTCCAAACTATCCTCATAGGTTGATTTAGTTGCTATGCCTATTCATTGGCTGACCTTGTTACCATGCTCTACTCCACTTCATGAATATACTCTGACAGGTTCGCCATCACGGAAGTAGAAGAAAAAGCTTCCACCAATCCCTCTACCTTAAAAAAAAAAAAATGCCTGTATTTTGGTCTCCTGAAGTCTTGAAACACTGCTAATTCTGAAGCTAACAATGGAAAGCCTCAACGAACTGGGGATGTGTCTAGACAGCCCATTAAATCACTAAATGTCATTGAAGATTCATCTTCAGAAGTGATGGCAGGCTGGAACAGAAGTCCCAAAAAAGGAATTCTGAAAGTTTTATAAGAAGAAAATTTATCATTTCTAAGGCAAGATGAAGAACATATTAATACAATGGATGAGCTCTTGGTTATTAATCTACACTTGGCATTTCAGCCCATTGGGTTGAAAAACAATGGTCTGGTAGCATTTAATTAATGACAGCTTGAAAGGTCAGAGACAAGGTGGGCAAATTTAATAAATAATAAGCAAATGAACAGAACGTGTGTGTGTGTGTGTGTGTGTGTGTGTTTAAAGAAGGAAAATTTCGGTCAGAAAATGAAGAGCAAGACAAAATCTTCCACTTAACGCTCAAGGCAAGAAGGAACAAATGTTGACACGGATGTTTCTCCATTTCCTGGTTTCTTGTATCTAGCACAACATTGTATGTGACACTGCATCAGGCTAAAGAAGCTAGAAGACATCCAAAAGCCATTCAGGTGGACCAGTAATCCAAGGATGAGCTTGGACTGGTGATCCATGGAGAAATCCACAAGTTGCTTGCAAAACTGAAGGACGGGGAAGATAGAATCTAGTGTGCCAAACAAAACTGATCCCCTGGCCTTCAGAGATGCTTTTGCTGAATGTATTGAATTATTATGTATTAGTTGTCTATCTTGACCTTTTCCCAGGTCAGGATGCCTTAAAATATTTCTTCCTTTCTCCGACTTGTGATGGGACCAAAGACTTGGAAAACCACTTGTTGATTATACAGAGAGCAAAAAACATCAAATGTGTATTGTCAATGCACAACATGCGTACAATGAAATTGAAACGAGCCTCCCTTGGTGCAGCCCCCCCTCCAAAAACCCACAAAATACATCTCAATAACTCAATAAATGAAAGAAATAGAATCCCTAAACCCAAATAAGTAATAACTACCACACATCCCCATATACCTAGATGGAGTGGACAGTTGAAATGGAATATCTTAAAGTGATCTTTTTTTTCATAAGCTTTCAGCCATTTCAATCAGAATAGAGCTGGAAGGGACCTTGGAGGTCTTCTAGTCTAGCCCCCTGCTCAAGCAAGTGACCCTAGACCATTTCAGACAAGTGGCTGTCTAGTCTCTTCTTAAAAACGTCCAGTGATGAAGCACCCACAACTTCTGAAGGCAAGCCATTCCACAGATTAATTGTCCTCACTGTGAGGAAGTTTCCTCTTAATTCCAGGTTGCTTCTCTCCTTGGTTACTTTCCATCCTGCCCTCTGGTGCTTTGGAAAATAAGTTGACCCCATCTTCTTTGCTTCAACCCCCTCAAATACTGAAACACTGCTATTATGTCTCCCCCTAGTCCTTCTTTTCTCTAGACTAGCCAAACCCAGTTCCTGCAACCGTTCTTCATATAGTTTTAGTCTCCGGGCCTTTAATCCAGTGGTGGGATTCAAAAAAATTTACTACCAGTTCTGTGGGTGTGGCTTGGTGGGCGTGGCTTGGTGGGCGTGGCTTGGTGGGCGTGGCAGGGGAAAGATACTGCAAAATCCCCATTCCCTCCCCACCCCACTAACCTGCTTTCCAGCTCCATTCTCCTGTGCAGGGCAACCAAAGGAGACCCAGCTGATCAGCTGGGACTCGGGAGGCAGAGAATGGATGGGGGTGGGACCATTCAGAGGTGGGATTTGCCGGTTCTCTGAACTATTCAAAATTTTCGCTATTGGCTCTCCAGAACTGGTCAGAACCGGCTGAATACCACCTGTGCTTTAATCATCTTAGCAGCTCTTCTCTGTGTCTTCTTTGTGTTCTTCTAGGAACACTTATTTATTTATTTTCTATATTTTTTAGGGAAACTGCTTTGTAGAACCTTTTTCTAAAGGTCAAAATTTCCTCCATCTTTACATTTCACTACAACTCAATTTCAAATTTTCATGTTAATAACAGGGAAGAATGACAAGTTCCAATCCAGTTACTTCTTCTTTCAAACTAGTTCATCCCTCAATTTATTTTTTTGAAGGTAACAGATGACACCTAAATCTTTTAAAGCCAGCTATAAAAAATTCACCTTTATGGTTCCTATAGAGGGAGGGAGGGAGGTGGAGAAAAAACCTCCATTTGACTCAATATCAGTCTTTTAAAAATTAATTTTATTACAGTATGATTCCAAGAGTACATACTGTTCAGGATCGGCTGTCACTTGATGGCAGAGGGTTTTGATCTAATGCATAACTGAAGACAGCACTGAAACTTTAAAACTTTTTTTTGCATCCTTACAAAATGGTAGTTAAGGTGACAGAGCTTGGCAAATAGAGAAAGAATGATTGAAATCTGGAGCACTTTCTTTCACCGGTTCACGCCTAAAATATTTTGGAGATATTTGTGGCTCTCTACTCTGAGATCTTCAGGTGTGTTTAAAAGGTGTTTTTAATGCCTTAAGACAAGGCTCTTCAAACTTGGCAAGTTTAAGACTTGTGGACTTCAACTCCCAGAATTCCTGAGCTAACATGACTGGAGGAGGAATTCTGGGAGTTGAAGTCCACAAGTCTTAAAGCTGTCAAGTAAGCTGCCTTAAGACCAAAACTCCACATTTAATGAAAACCTCTTTTATTAAAGCCATTTTTCTTCATCTGTGTTATTTTCTTGCAGCAAAACCAACCAGACATCTTATGTTAAAGGTGTCATATGCAACAATAGTTCTTAAACACATTGGGTGTTTCTATTCAACCATCTTTACACTTTATCTTTCTTTTTCCATCAAAAATGTATAAAAATGGCAATGTTGACTGGACATGCTACAAAATAGGATATACCCTACTTTAAGATGTCTTAAAACACAGTAACAACCCAACCACTTAACAAAATGTACTGTGTGAAAGCTGAACTGTTAAGTACATGTCTCTTTCAAGAAGAGGATGCTGGATTTTGCACATAAGAAAGAGATTTCTTTCAAAGGAAAGATTATTTTCTTTCAAATGTTTAGAATCTATTTTTTGCTATTGGCTATGTCATTTCCTTAAGTTATTTTGCTGTTTTACCCTGACCAAAAGACCCAGGTGAGAAATATGGGCAATTAAAAAATAATACACTGAAGACCATCCTTAACTAGTCTTGGCTGAGTGTTCCCTCAAAACTATTCCTTGGAAATCTCTTTTCACATTGAGTTTTATCTTTTATTTCAAAGACTGGTGTGGAAAGAAATGAAAAAATGGGAATGCAAAGGAGGACTATAACAGATACAAGCTTCCTAGTTGACAGATACAAGATATAAACAATTACCATAGCTTCAAAGATTGCCCTTGACTTCACACAGCATGTTGAGGGACACATTCAAAAAAACAGGTGAGGCTAGGATCCATTCTCACTGGGTTAGAAGGCTTTAGATGTGATCTGAGTGCCACACACTACAGTCTTTGCCTTTGAAACCTTCCAATGAGTTAGAGAAAAAACCAAAATGCTAATTTCCATTTACCCTGGATGCAAAAGACATGCTAATTACTCACATGGCCCAGTGTACCTTTGGTGCTCCAAATACGCAATGATCTTTTCATGTAGCTTGATTGTATCACACAAGGATAAAGTTCTCCTGTGAATCAAATGACCACCAGCTTCATTGTCCTTTACTCATCCATGAATCAGCAATTATTTTGTCAGAGTGTTTACAGCGTATGGCTTATATACAAGGCTACTATATACATACATACATGTGTTAGTCAAATACCAGGCAATCAATCAATCTTCAGTTCTACACAGAGAACTACAATGGAGATAGAGCATGAAGAGAAGAGAGATATGTCCTCACATGGCCTCCCTTATATAGACAGCTTCTTAAAGTGGCAGTACCCCGCTGACTCATCCTCAGTTCATCATCTTGGCTTACAGCCTTACAGCAGCTGGTCAGCTATTAAATCTTCATTACTTTAACATATTTTCTGTATCATAAGCAAGGATACAGCAGCATCCAGGTTTGGTTTCTTTCAATTTTTTTCCCAAGTCTGAGACTATCATATTTGGGGTAAGATCTACCTTGACAACAAAGGTGTACAAGCACAGCATAAGTGGAAGCGAAGAAGGATTCTTACAAGGTAGCAGAGCTGTTATTTTGCTCAGACAGAAAATACCATGTTCAGTCCATCTTCATCCCACACCCAACTCTCGAAATGAGCATATCCATACTTTATTGTTTGTGTTTTCCCATTATCATTGCACCATCTCTCACTGTCCAGAAAAAAAAAAAAGATTAAAAGAAAGACGAAGCAGTGCCAGAAAGAAATTAGAAGGCTTTGGCTCTTTTAGAACCAAACAAGGAAGGTCTGGCCTGGACTTCTCTAGAAGCTTTGGATTATTGCCTTCACAGTTCTTGATTGTGCAATGGAAGAGAAAACCAAAAGGATCAGTGGAAAGGATATTAGTGATAAGAGGAAAAATGAAGGGTTGCACTGAATTTAGATTTAGATTCTTTAAAAAAAAAAACTCTTATACCGAGTAATATGGGGTGGAGGACTCTCAAGTTCTTGCAGAAAATATTTGGGTTTTCCCTGTCTATGCATAGATAGAGAAAACCCACATATTCTTTCCTTTTTTCATTGGTTATGAACATGGACCGCTAGCTAAACACTTTTAATCCTTGTCCCTACTTGTGATCAGCCATCCAGAAGATTCTTTTGCTATTACTTTAGCAAATTCTTAAGGAAATCCTCATAGAGACTAGGTTTATTTTTATGCCTGCTTAACCACCAAGAAACATATTTTTTACAATTATATTTAGGGGAGAGGGGGAATGAAAAATAGTGTCAATGGTAGGCAAGTTGTCCATCAGGGTAGCATTTTTGACATCTTCCTTTTGATACTTCCCCCATCTCTTCTTCTAAGCCTTTGCCCTCCCTGCAGTTACAAAGAAAGGTCATTGTGAATCTTGATGAGCCATGAGTTATGTTGATACTTCAGATAAACTTGGGAAAAAGCATTCCTTGGGGCTTGCTTGCATCCACAAGCATCTTTAATTTCTGCTCGTTTCCATTTATGACCCTTGGCTTGATTGATAGCAAATGGTGCAAGCTGGTGTTATTTCTGCCCATTAATTCTTTAATATCACAAGGTTGTACTTGGTGTCATTTGGTTCTCCAGTAGTGAAGGAACCATTTCCCTTATAATTAGAATGGTATCTTCAGGAGGTGAAAATTAAACTAATTTTATGCTCCCTTGTCCAACAGATCAAAGAGACAGATGGGAGCATTCAAGCATTAATAACTTCATTGGTTATAGTGAAACAAAAGAAAGGTGTTTAGTTTTTCTCAGGCTACGCCCAAAAGCCATATTGATGTAAATCATTTTTTTGGAAACAGAATCCCTCCTTCAGTAAAGATTGGTACTAAGGACTGATTATCCTTTTGATCACTTATTGAGTTCTGTTTTATTATTGTTATTTTTATGTGGTCTAATGTTCTTCAGAATCACAAGACTATGTCTGATTTACTTTGGTCATGTCATGTCATGTGAATGTCATTCACTGGAGAAATCAACAATGTTAGGAATGGTCAATGGACAAAGAAGAAGGAGCAAGCAAAGAACTCGTTGGCTTGATGCCATCAAAGCTGATAAAGATGAACATCCAACAACTAAAACTCAGACTCATCCCCAACAGCCTGTGTTCAAAATCGAGAGAACACAGAGAAGAAAGCATCCTGCAGCCAAGAAGGCTCTACATCCATTTGAACTACTCAGGTGACCTGAGGACACAAATAAACCTCCAAGTTGTCTCAATGACTCTCAAAAAGGATGTGAATGACCAGCTGTCTACCTGGAGAATAAATCCTTCCGTTTCCCACCATCTAGTCAGAGTCGAGGAAACTTCTTGGAGGAGAAGCAAAACATCTTCAAACAAAAACAAAAAAAGTCAATTTGCCCACTGTGGCAAACATAAGCTGGATAACTGAGAATCTTCTTAGATCAACAACTGAAAGAAGGTGTGCTTGGCAAGGTAGCATGGAGAGCACTTGCCCATAAAGTCACCAAGAGTCAAACATGACTGAATGGTGGAGAATGAATGATGTTCTTAAGAAGACTGTGGCTGTAAAGTCCTCCAAAATTCTAGAAAATCATGTTTTCAAAACTTTCTTTGAAAGTGGAGCTTTTGGGGGCTGTAAGGAATTCATGCCTACTAACTGCTGACCACAGGATCCTAGTCCTAAAGGTAAAGGTTCCCCTTGCACATATGTGCTAGTTGTTTCTGGCTCTAGGGGGGCAGTGCTTATCTCCGTTACAAAGCTGAAGAGCCAGCGCTGTCCGAAGACTCTCCATGGTCATGTGGCCAGCATGACTAAACTCCGAAGGTGCACAGAACGCGGTTCCCTTCCCACCAAAGGGGTCCCTATTTTTCTACTTGCATTTTTTACATGCTTTCGAACTGCTAGGGTGGCAGAAGCTGGGACAAGTAACAGGAGCTCACTCCATTACGCGGCGCTAGGGATTCGAACCGCCAAACTGCCGACCTTTCTGATCGATAAGCTCAGCATCTTAGCCACTGAGCCACTGCGTCTCCTAGTCCTAATTAGGGATTATTCAGGCAAACCAAGAATGTTACAAAGGAAAATCCCGGAGCTTCGATATGCAAAGCACGTTCCCTAAAATAGATACTGCTACACTCTCAAAATGAATCTGGAGTATGACACCTAAAAAAGAGAGAGATTGAAAAAAGATAGGAATTAAATGCTATTGAGATTAAATCTTTTAAAAAAAGATCCAAAGGCAAAGCTTTCTGAGAATGAATAGGCAGGTGATCACATGGTATCCTTTTTTTAGCCCCTGCAATTCTAAAGAGTGTTATCTTCATTTATGTTAGTTATCAAAAGGGAGGTTAACTTTTCTAGTCCTCTGTGTGAAGTCTAATTAGCATCTACACCATCAGAACCAAACTAGCTTTATCTCATAGTCCCAATACAATTATGCTATCTTTGTCTTTTATTGGATTTCTCTGGCAATTTAACATGGCAAGCTACCCTCATCCTATTCATGACCATTGAAGGTGCTCCATCCATGTACTCTAGTTTAAGTACTGGAGCAAGCAATG
The DNA here is from genome assembly GCF_049901735.1 of Notechis scutatus. NCBI lineage: Eukaryota > Metazoa > Chordata > Lepidosauria > Squamata > Elapidae > Notechis > Notechis scutatus. The sequence goes on from NC_142018.1 coordinate 16,841,859, forward strand.
AAAGGGAACAGAAAAAAGCTCTAATCCCTTGAACCATCATTAGAAAATCACATTTGACTGCCTCTGGAGGCTACACTGGGGCCCCAAAACCTCTTTGTAGGGTCACTTTGTAGTTTTAACTCCTTGCTATAACAACAGAGTGTAGATAATCCCTGTCTTTAATAGTTGCATAGATGTTTGCAAAAAAAACAAACAAACACCATCCTCCAAGAAGGCCTGCAGAAACACAAATGAACAATTGGCCATTCCTCCACTTCATTCCTGCCACACTTATTGCAGATGTGTATGAGAGAGACTGTCTCATTCCTAGCCATCTGGATAAAAGCAGAAAATGAAATAGTTTAGAAGCACTAGGGATTTAAGCAGCACCGGAACCTTCAACAATGTGTTGAGATTTGCATCAAGGTTATCGGGAAATATTAGATCCAGCCATCATTTCTATATAAGGAAATACATTTGATTACACAGCATCATGTGGAGTAATGGTAAGGACAGGGATGAACTATTTCTTCCTAAAGCTGAATCAGCTCCAGCAGATTTGAATCTGAATGAATCTAGTTGATTCATACTATATTGTTATTCACCATTAGAATAGAATAGAATAGAATAGAATAGAATAGAATAGAATAGAATAGAATAGAATAGAATAGAATAGAATAGAATAGAATAGAATAGAATAGAATAGAATAGAATAGAATAGAATAACAGAGTTGGAAGGGACCAGAGTTGGAAGTCAAACCACCTGCTTAGGCAGGAAACCATACACCACTTCAGACAAATGGTTATCCAATCTCTTCTTAAAAACTTCCAGTGTTGGAGCATTTACAACTTCTGGAGGCAAGTTGTTCCACTGATTAATTGTTTTCAGTGTCAGGAAATTTCTTCTAAGTTGCTTCTCACCTTGATTAGTTTCCACCCATTGCTTCTTGTCCTGCCTTCAGAAGCTTTGGGGGATAGGCTGAGCCCCTCTTCTTTGGGGCAGGCCCTGAGCTATCGGAACACTGCTATCATGTCCCCCTCCTTAGTCCTTCTTTTCATCAAACTAGACTTACCCAGTTCCTGCAACCATTCTTTATGTGTTTTGGCCTCCAGTCCCCTAATCATCTTTGTTGCTCTTCTCCACACTCTTTCTAGAGTCTCAACATCTTTTTCTATATCGTGGCAACTAAAATTGGATGCCGTATTCCAAGTGTGGCCTTACCAAGGCCTTATAAAGTAGTATTAACACTTCACATGATCTAGATTCTATCCCTATGTTGATGCAGCCTAGAACTTAGTTGGCTTTTTTGGCAGCTGCTGCACACCGCTGGCTCCTATTTAAATGATTGTCCACCAGGGCTCCAAGATCCCTCTCACATTTATTACTATTGAGCGAGGTACCGCATATACTGTACCTGTGCATCTTGTTTTTCTTACCTAAATGTAGAACCTTACATTTTTCATCATTGAATTTCATTTTGTTAGGTAGGAAATTACCTAGGAAATGGCTCTGACACCCAGGATCAACTTACCATGAATTTCGCTTCAGTTCCTTCATCTTTTAATCAAATGGAGACTTTGGTCTTAGCCAAGTCTCTTTACCAAGAGGCCTTCCATACATACCAAAACTAATATGTTAAAATATGAATCTGGCAGGACACCTCAGGATATAAATAAAAGCCCTATTTGACCAGACCCAAAAGCAATTTTTATCACAGCTAACCAGATGCCTTTGTGGGGCCTGCCTCCAAAACTTAACATTATGGTCCTGTCTTCATTGTTGATAGGCAGAGAACCAAACAGCCAGCTTGGGCAGGCTTCCAACTCTGAAAGTTCCCTAAAGCTAGTATAGTTTGGCAGCCCCATCTAACTTTCTGAAAGCCTGGAAGATCAACACTTTCATCTTGATCTTATGAAGTTCAAGCTTCTCAAGAGGTCTTTCAAGTAACAGGCATCAGAAAACAAATAAACAAAAAGGTCTCAAGTCTAGTGATTTTGTTTTTCTACTCCTGGTTTTGCTGAAATCATAGCTGCTCCACGATACCATACTTTCAGAAAGGTTGTTTTTCTTCTACAGACAAAAGCATCCCAAACATGAAAAAAAAATCAGTTCAAAGGCACCTAGTTCAACTGGACAAATTCATGTGGCTTTTAAATTCCATCCAACAATTCAACTTAATTTAGAGATTAGATTGGAACATCTAACCTTTAGAACAATTAATCAGTTAGAACAATTAATCAGTGGAACAACTTGCCTCCAGAGGTTGTGAATACTCCAACACTGGAGCATTCACAACCTTACAATGGTTGTTCAATCTCTTCTTTTAAAGAAGAGATTGGACAACCATTAGTTTGAAGTGGTGTAAGGTTTCCTGCCTAAGCAGGGGTTGGACTAGATGACCTCCAAGGTCCCTTCCAACTCTATTATTCTACTCTACTCTACTCTACTCTACTCTACTCTACTCTACTCTACTCTACTCTACTCTACTCTCAATGTGAGATCTATGTGATTGACAGCAATTTCCTTCTTGGGCGTACCATAGCTGTATCTTCCTAGCATTCAAGAGCTTCTCAGCTTTCCTCATCTTTGAACCAAGTCTGCACACTGAATATTTGTGTGGCTTTAGCAGTTACTACCTTCCTAAATCACAGGTAGCATTTCTTAAGAACCAACTCATGGGAAAGGGATTCTGTTAGAAAGCCATCAGCCTTTTGTCCATGCTTGTGAGCTTCTGGACTTCATCTGGCTGTCCACAGTGTCAGAAAGAATGGTGGACTTGATCCAATCTTAGGGTTCTTCTTACAGCTTTATAGGCTTATGAAAGGAATTCATAGAACACAGAATAATCAAGCAAGAAGGAACCTCGGAGGTCTTCTATTTCAATTCCCTGCTCAAGGCAGGAGATCTTATATCAACCTAGTCAAATAATTATCCAGTCTATTCTTGAAAATCTCCAATGATGGAGCACCCACAACTCCGGGACTCAAGCTATTCCATTGATCAATGGTTCTCACTGTTAGAAAATTTTTCCTTCGTGTTCGTATTCATGGGCATATGAATTGGGTTACATTATGTAACCCCAATATGTAATTACTTATGTGTTACTAATTACAAAATAATATTCCAATTATTAACTCAATATTGGCTCTTTTGCAATGTATTGCTGACAAATAACACACTGGAGAGAGGAGGCAAGGAACGTTGTGAGTCCCGTCCCCTAAGGAGATACATCTGGTGGGATCCAGAAAGAAGAGTCTTCTCCATGGTGGCTCCCTCTCTCTGGAACATCATCCCACCAGCCCCAGAGATTAGACTGGCCCTCCACTCAATTCAATTCAGTCTATTATTAAATTGAATTTGGGGGGGTGGGGGCAATCACTCTAACACTCTTTCAGAAGGCCCTGAAGATGTGGTTCTATCAGCAGGATTATGGAACCCAGAGTGAGATGGAGCCAGAGGTGGTATTCAGCTAGTTCTGACAGGTTCTGGAGAACTGGTAGCGGAAATTTTGAGTAGTTTGAAGAACTGGTAAATGCCACCTCTGGTTGGTCCTGCCCCCATCTTTTCTCTGCCTCCCATTGAGTCCCAGCTGATTGGCTGGGTCTTCTTTGGTTGCCCTGCACAGGAGAATGGAGCTGGAAAGCAGGTTAGTGGGATGAGGAGGGAATGGGATTTTTGCAGTAACCTTCCCCCAGAAGTGGGGAGGGAATGGGGATTTTGCAGTAACCTTCCCCTGCCATGCCCACCAAGCCAGCCCCACAGAACCGGTAGTAAAAAGAATTGAATACCCCACTGGATGGAACCCATTAAATGGTTAGTATGAATGTGTGTTGTCTCCAGAGTGGGGAGATGGAGGGGTATTATTTTATTATTTTTCTTATTATTATTATTTTTATTTCTTTTCTATGGTGTTTTTATATTTTTGTCAGCTGCCTTGAGTCGCCTTGTGTGAGTAGGTGGCAATATAAATTTTAAATAAATACATACATACATAAATAAACTTTTCCAACACTGGAAAACACTGGAAAAAGTCCCTTATTCATGAGAACAATCGTCCATGGACTGAGCTGTTTGTTCCATGACATAAGTTAGAACAGTATTGAAGCCAGTATCAGATTAGATTGCTTGTTGGTTTGTGTTCAGAGGGAATCCAAAGGGCAAGTATCTAGCTGAGAACCTCTCACAAATGCTGCGTAGGCATTTTAGCAATACAGCATCACTCATCTGCTCGTAACAGACAGCGCTGGTTGTATGTGCACCTCATGCTGAATATTTACAGCAGCAGGTGGCAATCTTACTCAGAATAAAACAAGCACCAGAACTGTCCTGAACTTCATCAGCAGAGTTTCATTGATTAATTGATTCAAATAAATTCAGAAAGAAGCATTCCGTGATTATATGGTGCATCTGTCACCGCAATGCTAGTGGGAGAGTTGGGCAGACGGCTGAGACTGGAGACCAAAAATAAAGAACAGATTTTGCTCAAATTAAAATTGCCGTCTCCCCAATTTAGCTGAAGTGGTTCAGGAATCAGAGGAGGAACAACAATTACAAAGAGGTTATTGTGAGCACATACTCACACTGCACACATATTGGGGCCAACTTCTCATTGTTTACTCTTGGACGTGAGCATCAGCATCACAATATGTTCATATCAGCAGATGTTCCCATTTATCACTATGTGGAAGACATTTACCTGCTGTGTTCTGCATCTCAAACTGCTGCTAACAGGAGAAGAACAAGCCAAGTAGTTTTCTAATAAATTGGAAATCAATGTTTGATGAAGTTGAAAGCTCTAACACCAGGCCCTAAGAAAGTTTATTCATCTGGTGTGGCATTTAGGACTAGGGGAGCGAAAGAACATTCTTCTCCCATGTGAAGTTAATCAACCATGTCTGTTGATGTCTACAGAACCACATCTATTCATATTTTGCTACCTACAAAATAATTGCTGAATTCCGGATCCTCCCCATTGGCATTAAGGTAGAAGATGAAACCTGTGTTTCTAAGCAGAGGAGCCCTCTGCTCTCGTGTTTCTGTAACGTTAGAAAACTTCTAGAAAAGTTTACATTCAGAAATGATGCTGCCCCACCTTCTCCTCAACCTCCTCAATGACAGAATGATTACCAGGGATTTAAATCTAGTGTGAAATCCAGCAGGACAGTTCAAGCCATTTCGCTATCAGGAGTTAAGAATAAAACAGATCTATGACAAAGATGATCCAAATGACCATTGAACCTAGAATTGGGATAATGTCTCGAAACATATGATAGGAGGAGATATGTGCTAATGGACCCAAGAGCTCTATAACCTTATGTTGCCTCCTGAGACAGCTGTCTTACTTTCTCTAATGACAAGGCCATTTCTGAAGACCAAGCTGATCTTCTGTTGCTGAAGTTCTTGCTTGAAAAGAGGGATGACAAACAAGTACCATATTAGTACAATGTCAGTCCTTTGAAGCAATCCAGACAGGAAACGAAAAGCATGAATACTTACATTACTTTTATTGTAAAGTTGGAGTGACAGAATCAGCATATCTGAAATAACCTCTGCCTTTACTTTCCAGAGAAATAGGGAGGATTCCTTCTAAGAAGCTTTCTTCAGCTCTATCCTTTCTTTGAATTCAGAGTCCTGTTATCAGACTGTGGCTTTTCCTCCCGTTTCCCAAGGTTGCTCTCAGATCCCATTGCATATAAGCAAGTTTCATTGAAGGAAGGAGCACAAACCACAGGTTTTGAGCAAAGGAACAACAAACACTTAATTCTGAGAAAGGGAGTACAGATAATTAGCATTTCTTGGGACAATTCCATGGGAATTGCATGGGACAATTCAGAAATAACAGATAATAATAATAATAACAACAACAGAATACCACAGCTGGAAGGAACCTTGGAAGTCTTCTAATCCCGGGGTCTGCAACCTGCGGCTCTGAACCCTCATGTGGCTCTTTTGGCCCTCTGCTGTGGCTCCCTGTCAGCTGATCCCACCACTGGCTGGCCCCTCTCCACCCCCATCACTCCTCGTCTGGCCTGAGAAGGTAAGGGTGATGGCAGGGGATGGAGACTCACTCCATGTTCCAGAGTGAGAGGTGACTGGGTGGGAGTGAGTGATGCCCAGTTGGCCATGCCCATCCAGTCACACTGGTTGTTAAATTATTGGTATTTTGTTTTCTGTGGGAAATGGGTCCAAATAGCTCTTTGAGTGTTTAAGGTTGCAGACCCCTGTTCTAGTCCAACTCCCTGCTCAAGCTATATCAATTTCTAGTACTAAATGCAAAGAGGAAGAAGAGTCAGAATTCTCCTTCTCCTTCTCCTTCTCCTTCTCCTCCTCCTCCTCCTCCTCCTCCTCCTCCTCCTCCTCCTCCTCCTCCTCCTCCTCCTCCTCCTCCTCCTTCTTCTCCTCCTCCTCCTCCTCCTCCTCCTCCTCCTCCTCCTCCTCCTCCTCCTCCTCCTCCTCCTCCTCCTCCTCCTCCTCCTCCTCCTTCTCCTCCTCCCATTTAATTGCTAAAGAGTACTGCATAGGTATCTGAAGAAAGCTCAATGATACTCATCATCATGTCATTACCCAAGTGTTGTAAATTTAGTAATTTGCATCACCCTTGTCCAATGCATATAGACAATATGAAACATTGCAGCCATCAATCTCCTCTTTAAAAAAAAAACAAAAAACCACACTCCTGGGAAAGAAATGTTTGAAACTGCCTTTCAGAAATGGGGAGTGTTGCATTGCAGCCTCACGGGTCAAGCTCCAGTCCATTAACAGTACAAGGCATTGCAGGATCCAATCTGGATCGGTCAAGTCCAAGTAACAAGGTGTTACCTCCTGAATTCTAAGCGTAGGAGACAGATGGATCAAGCTTCTTGAAATCAGCAAACGGATGGAATAAAACAGAAACAAGAGAAATCTTTGTATCACCGTCTTGCAGTTCAAGATAAGACGACTTTGTGATGTGTCTTTGGCTTGCCTTTTACATTTTCCAGTGCCACAGATCAAAGCCGTGGCATGAAGAGCTGGAAAATTGCCAGCTCTCTTGTAGCCATACTATCCTTTGATCCCTGCTGACAGATTCCTTTATCCAATTCTCCATTAGATTTCAGTACACTTTTTGGGTCCCACAAATCTATCAGACTGCCCATTGAAAATCTATCCCGTAAGAAAAGCTTTTTATTCACCATCTGATTGCATTTCTCTTACTTTCTTAAAACAGGTTGCTTTGGGACTAATCAAAAACAAAACTTTATTTGGGCTGAGATTAAAAGATTCTCTTTTTTTTCCCCTTTAAGGAAGAAATATTGGATCTCACTGCTTCGCTTTGTCAAAGTGAGCAGACAAAATCTAAAAAGGCATCTATTTTTTGTCTGCATGCATTTTGAGAGCCTGATTCATTGATGGCAAAAATAAGACGAATTATAAGCAGCAGGGTGTGGTACTGTACGAAAACTTTCCCACTGTGTATTTGGGGAATTGGATCTCTGTTTGCTTTGGCTTTCTTAAAGACTAAGTTCAAAACAGGTACATTTAGAAAGTTTTCAGCAGAAAATGATTCGATGAAAACAAGACTGCCTACCTCTTGAGTGTTCCCTTAGTTGGAGTTCCCAGCTTATAGTTAGAGATTAATTAAAAATCCTTAGTAAGACAACAACAATAACAACAGCATTGAAATTTTTATCATGCCCATAACTAGATCCCTAGTTATCCTCTCCCAAATCCCAAGGGGAAGCTTGAGAATTACCAATTGTTGATTTATGTTAAATGAATGAATGCCATAAACAATATTTAATGAAAAGAAGGACTAGGGGTGACATGATAGCAGTTTTCCCGATATATCAGGGGCTGCCACAAAGAAGAAGGAGTCAACTTATTTTCCAAAGCACATGAGGCCAGGACAAGAAGCAATGGGTGGAAATTAATCAAGGAGAGAAGCAACCGAGAACTAAGGATAAATTTCCTGACAGTGAGAACAATTAATCAGTGGAACTCCTTGCCTCCAGAAGTTGTGGATGCTCCAACACTGGAAGTTTTTAAGATGAGATTGGACAACCATTTGTCTGAAGTGGTGTAGGGTTTCCTGCCTAATCAGGGGGTTGGACTAGAAGACCTCCAAGGTCCCTTCCAATATTGTTATTCTATTTTGTTCTGCTCTGTTCTATGTTCCTTTTCATCATAGTAATACTATCTATGGGTTAATATTGTGGGAAATGAGGGTCTATTATTGTGTTTTTCAGAACACAATAGAAAGGGTTTTCTGTTTTCACATTTCCTTTTATTGTAAGTCTATGGGAAGCAGAATTTCTCTGGGATGTATTTATATGGCTCAGCAATAAACCGATCAAGGACTATATGATCAAATGAATTCAGTAAATACTTCAAGGAGCCATTCAGGTTTAGATATGTGTAGACATCAGTTCCAAGAAATGGCCACTGTGACTGACAATCCTGGGAGGTGATGCATCTTGAGAACATCCAGATAAGGAAGGCTGTTTTGTAAAGTCATACAGGACAATAGAAGCTACTTGAGATTTGTCACACTTATTACAGATGATCCAAAGCTCTATTTATTATGGACTTATTGCTTTCATCAATTTGTCATCTTTCTGAGAGTTTGAGGTCACATACACAAGTGACACCTAGTTTCAGCCCCATGACTCCAAATCTTCAAGAAAAAATGAGTTGAAAAGAAGTCACTCCTCTGGAAAGTTGGATCAGTCCAGCAGCTCAATCACTATCAGCCTCATATCTTCATACAGTATGAAATTTCATACTTCAAGTATGTTCATACATACCGAGTGCCAGTGATAACAGTGGGTTTTATTTATTCATTTTTCTGTAATGGGTAATAAATCAGCGTAAGGCGCCCTAGTAGTGAATGCTGGGAATCTGATTCAATATAGAGACAGTTGAAAAAGGAGACCTACTTAATCTCCATTACTACTGCCTATAAAATCCATATACTTCTTGGAGGACTGTGGTATAAGTATTTGCAACATACAGTTGGGTAATTTATGGACTGGATGTCTTATTGGCATTGTTGTGGCTGTTTTAAGCTGAGAGTAATCTCCCCTTTTCCTTTTCCCCACTTTTAGAGAAAAATAATTGTTATTTTTAATTAAAATTATGTACTACTATATATAATGCCAGGCAGTGAGAGGAAGTAATATAATGTAATGACCAAAAAAAAGAGAATAAAATGCACAATGTTATAAGGCTTAAAAACACCTGAATTATTATTATTATTATTATTGTTCCTCCTCCTCCTCCTCCTCCTCCTCCTCCTCCTCCTCCTCCTCCTCCTCCTCCTCCTCCTCCTCCTCCTCCTCCTCCTCCTCCTCCTCCTCCTCCTCCTCTTCTTCTTCTTCTTCTTCTTCTTCTTCTTCTTCTTCTTCTTCTTCTTCTTCTTCTTCTTCTTCTTCTTCTTCTTCTTCTTCTTCTTCTTCTTCTTCTTCTTCTTCTTCTTCTTCTTCTTCTTCTTCTTCTTCTTCTTCCCACTCCTCCTATTTAATTGCTAAAGAAAAGAATACTGCATAGGGTATCTGAAGAAAGCCCAATGTTACTCATGATTATGTTATTACACAAGTGTTGTAAATTTAGTAATTTGCATCACTTAGGTGATATGAAACATGCAACATTATTAGCCATCCTTCTCCTCTTCTCCCACCCTGTGGATGCTCATGGATGGTCCCAGTTAGTCACAGTGTCAAACTATATATACACAAGCCTGAAGACACAAGCCTGAAGATGATGAATGAGACTTCATCGAAATGTCGCCTAGATACTTCCAATTTTACGTGGGAGAAAACCCGAATAACCAAAGATCCACATACAAAAACCTGCAAAAACCTCAGAAAACACACACACACACACACACACACACATATATCTCACTTATCTGAGAAAAGATGGGCTATCACTAATTCGAGGGAAAAATCAATTTTTAGGTTTTCAAAAATAAATTAAGTTACATGCTGGGCATAAGGTGTTTTTTTTTTTTTTTTAAATGTAACTTCAACTGTCAGAGTGACATAGCAATAAATAGCATTTGGAGACACCTCGAAACTGTATGTTAATCAGTGTCATTATTTTTTTTTTTAAGCTGTAAGATAAATTAATTCCAGGAAGCAAGAAAGGTTGGGTTACTCAAGATAGTACATAAGACCTTTTGGAAACTCGGTGTCTTGCAATTAGGATACTAATCAAAGCACATTTCATATTCATTAGGCTTATTCTTTCTTGCAGTTTTGAACAATTATATTCCCACGTATTTAAAAAAATGTGCACGATTCACAGTGTTAACTCCTCTGAAACCTGAGATGTATATAACTGAACTCAGCTGTTCTTTAGCTGTCTTCTGCCTTCTTTTTTCTGTTGCCTATGGTTGGTATCACTGATATTTTTTTTTACTAGGCATAGATATAATCTGTCTTGATCACATATCTTTCTCCCATCAGAGTATTCTAGACAACTTTGGTATAAGTAACACCAACAACAGCAATCTCCATGGGTGCCCTTCCTCTCCATCCTGCTTAGTTTTATTTTAATTTATTTTTAAATTTAAGATCTTTATTGTTTTAATGTTTTATACTTCATTTTACTCAGTGTCTGTAAACTGCCTAGAGTCTGCTTGGCCAAGATAGGTGATGTTTCAGCTTGATAAATAAAGTAAAATGAATAAGCAATACTCGAAGACTCAATTTTTATGTACGCTGGTTGTTTTTAAGAGATTCTGAATAGGGGACATATAGCAATAGCCCTTAGACTTATGTACCACTTCACAGCGCTTTACAGCACTTTACAGCAGTTTACAGAGTCAGCATTGTTCCCAACAATCTGGATCCTCATTTTATTGATCTTGGAAGAAGGGAAAGAAAGGAACTTTGAAGAATCAACTTTGAGCTGAACAGGATCAAACTCCTGGCAGCGAACAGTGATTTTTCTTCAATACTGCATTCTAACCACTGCACCACCATGGCTCCTTTAAAAAGTTTAAAGGAAATCAGTATATTAATCTAAAGACCTGATAATCCTGGGTAAACATGAGCATGAATGTGGTTAATGGCCTGCTTGAAAATTCTCTTATTTATTTAGTAACAATCCTTGGCTTCATTTTCTCTTTGAACCCACTCTTTAAAAAAAATCTCAGCCCTAACTTCTATCCTGAACTTTCTTTGGTTAAGTATTAAACCTGGTTGAGGAAGGAAAGCAAGGCCTGTCCAGTCCACCAGGGGTGGGATCCAATAGGATTAACTACCAGTTCTGTCATTTACGAGGTTTGGTGATTTACGATGTGCTTCCCTGCACGCTGCTGGCACGCGCCTGTAAATCGTCATCAGCACGCTGCATGCAAAGAAGCAGCCTTTGAAACAGCCCTCTTTTCCTGCTTTTTTAACTGCAGCTGAGCCTTGCACAGCAGCTGAAAAAATCAGAAAATAAAGGTCAGTTAAGAGCCCAGCCGGGCGGGTGGGCAAAAACATCAGCAGACATAGAACCGGTTCTATGTCTGCTGCTCTTCAGAGCTACTGGTTCTACAGAGGTGGACAGAAACGGTAGAAACCCACCCCTGAGTCCAACCCATGCTTCCAGAGTGTGTGTCTGTATTTCAAATTTATTTTGGAACACCTGCATACTTCACAACCAAAGGCAAGAAGGAAAGGCTGTAAAACTATTTCTTCATCAACTGAAAAGTGTATTTATATATATAAAAAGTTTGATTTTCTAAATCCCAGTAGGTTTAGAAGAAGGCTATGCCCATTCTCATTAAGATCCTTTTCTTATTTGTAATGAATGCTGTGCCAATCATTTTTGTGTTTTTAAAACTTTTCTCTTCGTGCATTACATCCCCTCATTACATCCTCAAAGAAAATCTCTCACAGGTCTTTTCCAGATCCTGAAGTGAGGAAATCAGGACTGAGAAATATTGGCTCCCTCCATCACAGTGCAACTGTGTAGTAAGTTCAACAGGAATCACTGAAAGAAAATTTAAGGGAGATCTGAAGCACTGTGAGAGTAAAATAGTAAAACAAATGCCCTTTTTCAGAGGAAATAAAAAAAAAGTTTAGGAAATTACATGGTTTATTCTAGTACTGAGTAATTCATTGCCCTGACAGAAAATTGACAGGCTCAACCTAAACAAAGTGTGATACAGTTAAAGGGCATTTTGACTCATTGTGTAAGGAAAGGCTGGAGATGCTTTAAGATCCCTAGGGGTTTTCAAAGGCAGATTTTTAATGATTCTGCCCACTATTGGCTTACGATTAACTTGGTTTTTGTTGTTAGCATTTTGCAAAAGCAAAGAGAGAGGTTCTAAGAAGCCACCTGGATTAATGCATGTGTGCGCGCACACTGTCAGATAATCAAAGCTTGAAATGCAAACTCTGAAGCTCAAGGACATCCTGTGGATTTGCGACATTTCCTGGAGGAATTGTTGGCCATAAACCAGAACAAGGACTGATACAATGAGACCTATTGTAATTGCCACATTGCTGCTTTTGTGACAGATAAAATCTCTCCTTTTGAGTTAGCCATCATTGTTTAAAGGAAAATATACACAATTTCTCCTCTCTTCTTTGTAGTAGCTGTTTTTTAATCCCCCAGATAAAAACAAGTCTGACAGTGGAATGAATTTTCAGAAGTGCTCCAGCAAACATTTTCTCTTTTCAAATAAATGTTACAGTTTGTGTTGGAAATTTACACTTGTCCCCAAACCATAGAAGGTGTGCATCTCTCCTTTTCTCCCTCCCTCTCTCCCTCCTCAGGCGTATTATTTTCATTTGTAAATAATAGCACATAGAGTTTGTTCATGTATCACTCTAATCCAAAGTTTCTTTAATTATCTTTTTATCGAATAAGCCAGAATTAGTTTGGTTTGCAACATGTTAGACCATAAAGCACGATTTATCAACTTAAATAATTGAGTTTACCCAACGCTTGGAGTTGACCTGAGCATCTAATTAAATTCAAAAGTAAGGAACAAAATGTAGCAGTACATGACTATTATAAAGCCAGATGCAAATAGACCACACAATCTGTGCAACCCAATCATGCGGATGGAAATGGAACAAAGACAGAAGCAACCTAGAACTAAGGAGAAATTTCTTGGCAGTAATAACAATCAAGCAGTGGAACAGCTTGCCTTCAGACATTGTGGGTGTTCCAACAATAGAGATTATTAAGAAGAGATTGGACAGCCATTTGTCTGAAATACTGGTATAGGTTTTTCTGCTTGGGCCGAAGGCTGGACTAGAAGACCTCCAAGGTCCCTTCCAATTCTGTTATTCTGTATTCTGTAAACATCTCTATTTTCACAGCATCCTGAAGGGTAGCTGCCAGGGAGTTCAGGAGACAGAGTAAGAGAAATATGTTGCGTTCATCTGCATGGTTTTATAAGCCAAATCCCTACCATCAGTCTCATTTCCTTTTGTCAGATTCCCAAGAACTAAGAATGATGCAGAGTGACTTCTAAGTAGGTTATTTCTTCTTGTTCACCTACAGACAGAATCTTGCCAGATTAAAGCAATTATCTGCCAACTAGAGATGTACTCTATGAACCGCTAAGGAGGGATCCAGAGGTGGCATTCAGCAGGTTCTGACCAGTTCTGAAGAACTTGTAGCAGAAATTTTGAGTAGTTTGAAGAACTGGCAAATACCACCTCTGACTGGCCCCGCCAACCCCATCTATTCTCCGCTTCCCGAGTCCCAGCTGATCAGCTGGGTCTTCTTTGGTTGCCCTGCACAGGAGAACGGAGCTGAAGAGCAGGTTAGTGGGGTGGGGAGGGAATGGGGATTTTGCAGTAAACTTCCCTGCCACACCCACCAAGCCATATCTACAGAACTGGTAGTAAAAAATTTTTTTAATCCCACCCCTTTGCCATTCGTCTTTGCCATCTTCCTGCCTACCAAAATTCCTAGTTTTGCCACCTCTTTGTCCCCTTGGGATGCAACCCTTCCCTTCTCGGACTCCAGACTTCATTCTATCACATCTTTATTCATAAAACAATAGGAAGCTATTGCAGATTTTGTATTAAAAGAGATTACATATCAAGTAGCGATACGGTAATCCAAAATAGGCCTATATGAAAGAAAAAAATCCACTGATGTCTATGACCAAGTTCAGACCACATTATTTAAACATAGTGAATATTAGCAGCTGCCTCCCCATAGCATGCTAAATTGCTAAATCTGGGGAAGAGTGCATGTGTTTGTGCGTCTTAGCATATTTTGCAATTCAGCCTGTCTGGTGAGTTTATTATTCAATATATTTAACAGTATTAATTCAGCAAGCCAGTTGAACATATTTGTTTGGATTTAGTCATAGTGATTTACTTTACATTGGATAGCTTTGGGATTATCTTGTCTGATATTTAGGCTTGCTGTACGAATCTGATTTTCTGAAGGTTTCCAAATATTATCCAGCCCTGTTTCTTGCCATTACTAATTTCTCACAATGTTTTGGGGATATTGAAAATGTTTCGTTAGGTGGAAATGCAAGAAATACTGCATTATTTTTTTTTTGTACCCACTGGTGTGTTTTCCAACTTCCAGGTGGGGAAAGGTTGGAGTTTTAAATTTGCAACAAATATATTTTTTTTTTGATTGTCTGTTGTTTGTTTAAGCCATCTGTTCTTCTGAAAAGATTGCTATTTCTGCTGTGGCTGGTAGGATGAAACATCAAATGAATATCAGCAAGAGGAACAGAAAGGGAGATGCTTAGATCTACCATCTTTGCAAGCTGAACATCTTCCTGGTCCCCCTTGCTGATGGGTGTGTGCTTGTGGATGTAATTGATTTTTGTTAAATTAATCATAATTTTAAATCTATGGAAAGGAGATGCTCAGTGGTCCTGATTTTCAAATAGAGGTAGTCCTCGGCTTACAACAGTTCTTGTAGTGACCATTCATAGTTACAACAGTACTGGAAAAAAAGTGGCTTATGACCATTTTTCACACTTATGAGCATTGCAGCATCCCTATGATCATGTGATCAAAATTTGGATGCTTGACAATTGGTTCAAACTTATGACGGCTGCTAGGTCCCGGGGTCAAGGGATCTTCTTGTGCTACCTTCTGTGATGACCCAGGGGGAGATAGAAAATAAACACAGTCACAAAAACCCAGTGAAGCCCCTTTTATTCCTTCACTTTGCTTCCAAGCACCAAATAACCTTGACGGAAGACAAAAAACTCCCACACAAACAGTTACAAGAAGGAGGAAAAAAGCGACACAAACCAGGCAAGATAAGGGCTGGAGGACGTCCACAGATAACAGAACACACACTGGGAAGGACGCCAAATTCAGAGAAGAACCATAAACTAGAGATATTTCCACACTTTGTTTCCAGTGTTCGCCAGTACGTGTGTCCATTCTCTTATTCTAGACTAGAACAGCGGTCCGGTGGGGAGGAGTGGGGGAGGGGAGATGGGATGGTTCTCTCTGAGTGGCAGGTGTGCATACTTGTGTTCACAGCTCACTCAAACGGAGCTTTGTGAGTGCTTGCCTGCTGCTTGTGCAGCCCAGTTCTGAACAGTCTACGGCCTGGTAGTGGGCCACAGCCAAGGGGTTAGAAAGCTTCCAAGGTCCCTTACAGTCCTAGGATTCTATTTCTATTTAAATTTCTTCCAGGTGGTTGCTCTGAACTTAGATGTTGTGGCTTGTCGGCCTCCGGCCCTCCAGCAGCCAAATTAGAGGAGGAGGAGGAGGAGGAGGAGGTGAGGGAATCAGGATCAGCATCAGGGCCACCTGGGAGCTCTGAGGGGGAAAAGGGAATGGAGCTGGCAGAGAGAGGTAGAGACAGAGGCAGAGCCTGGGCCATCCATCAGCCCTCAGATGAAGAGTCAACAGCCTCCAGGTCTACACATGGCTGATGAGGAAGAGGAGAAACAGCTGGGTCCAGTGCCTGACACGCAGAAGGCAGAGGAGAGGAGAGCAGTGAAAATCTATGGCTCGGTCCTTAGGACAGAAGAGCCACCATTGCTAGTGAAGCCCCATCCTATCTCTAGGAATAAAAGTCAGGGGGTGGAGATGAATGGGTGTGGCAGATTCATCTTCCAGATGGATGGACTTGTTAGCCTGTGGAGATAAACTTTTTGCCAAGGCTTTCCTAATAAAGGAATCTTTGGAGTTCAAGTCAGAGGGTTTCTTGTGTTTGGGGAGCTGGGTCAGAACATTACGACATTCTTAAAAATTTGACTCAAGTACCTTTCCCGTGATATATTGTCTCCTTATTCCGATGCCTTAATAGGGCGTTGAATTCCAGGGTGCTATTTTTATTCAGTCTCAGCTGAAAAACTGCCAGAAAAACATACTTGGGTTAATTCTGAGATGGTGATTAAGAAAAAAAACATTTTCTATCGTAGCCAGAATATCGCCTAGGAAAGAGGGCAGAAACTAACATCTTTTGTATTTATGTGTGTGTGAGTGTGTGTGTGTGTCTCTCTGTGTGTGTGAACGACTATGTTTCAAGTGAGTGACAGGACAGGGCAGCATGTTAGACAATATATATTGCATGGCCAGCAAATGAATTAGAAATAAACTTTCCAAATGTCACACTCCAGGCTATTATCAATATGTATCAACATCCTCAAGCTACTTCTCCATAGTAAATGTCATTTGAAATTATTATGTCTTTTATAGCTTCTGTGCAATTTGTAATAAGCTTTGTGCATACCCATTATTTTATGAGAAGGGAACAACTGTCAATTGAAGGCATTTGTAATGTCAGGAGTTCTATTAGAACATGACCAGCAGCTGGAAAAGAAACAAGAGTCTTAACTTTCAAGTTTACATCTTTTGACTGTACTTCGGTGGGGGGGAAAAAGAGAGAGAACTGGGCATCTCCCAAATCTGGTGACTTTTATTTTGGGGGGCAGTTACCTTTCCAAATTAATAATTTAACTTACATTTCTTATAGCCTCATTATCACACCACTATTTCATTAACTAATCATTACGGCATTGCAGTTTATAGCTTTTTCTCGACCGAGGTACCAGAAACATTAAGAGGTGACTCTGACTTCCAAAGAAGTAACTCTGATTTGTAAGTTGTGCTTGGAGCGGTATGGATTTTTTTTTTAATCCCCATTACAAATCTTTTTATCTTTTTTATTATTTAAAGTGGGAGGGGGGAGGGGGAGGGAGAAGGGAGGATTTTTTAAATTCTTCCTGCCATGATTCATCTCCTGTAGATTTTTTCTATTAGGCGGCGAAGCCACGGTATTAAGATGGAATATATAAATAATTCCCATAATTCCTGAAGAAGAGAGTGAAATAATTATGTCCTGAACATTTCATTATGAATGGAATTCTGTCAAAAGTTTTAGAAGAGGGCATTAATACAAATTAAGGTTTTAGAAACCCATTCCTTTAAGCAGCATCAAATGAGGAGTAAGGAACTTTGGCCAAAGCAACTGGAGGTTTTTTACATGCAAAATCTCTTCCATTGTTAGAAGGAAGGATTGCTAGACCGATATAAAATATTTAAAACGCCATTATATTTTTGGATCATTGAATAAGGAAGAGTGAGTTTTCATAACCTTCCAAGCTCTGTAGAAAAATCTGCAAAAATGATACTACATCTTGTTGTAGCATCCGGTTTTGGCTTCCTTGCTAGTTATGAGCACTGTTGCATCAGATTTGAAGATTGGATTTGACTGTTTCGGGGGGGAAACGAATCTACCAGAAACTACAGTGGCTACACAAGTGGTTCTTGACTTGTGACCATCTTTTTTAGCAACCGTTTAAATAGAATAGAATAGAATAGAATAGAATAGAATAGAATAGAATAGAATAGAATAGAATAGAATAGAATAGAATAGAATAGAATACAATACAATACAATACAATACAATACAATACAATACAATACAATACAATACAATTCTTTATTGGCCAAGTGTGACTGGACACACAAGGAATTTGTCTTGGTGCAAATACTCTCAATATACATAAAAAAAAGATTCATTCGTCAAGAGTCAAGAATCATAAGGTACAACACTTAATGATAGCAATAGGTTACTTATGTCCAGTCCTCACTTTTATGAACATTCAGGAACACCATTCCTGTGATCACCTAAATGTGATTTGGGAGCTCAGCAAATATTTAGGATGATTGCAACTACCCAAGCTCATGTGATTGCTTTTTGTAGTCTTCCCAACTGGTTTTCGACAAGCAAAGTCATTGGGGAAGCCTATAAGTCCCAGGTATGTGATGTTTCACTTAATGACTGTGGCAAAAAGGTCATAAAATTGGACATGGTCTTAAGATGCTTGACTTCATGACCACCCCATTTAACAATTCAGTTGTAGTCATAGGTGAAGAGTCCCTTCAATGACTTTCTATCAAAGTTCCAAGTAACAGACCCAAAGCCATCAAGACTCTGAGGCCTAGGGTTTCCTCAAAGCATGAATTTATTAGGAATATAATATTGGCACAGCTGGTGAAAATCTGACTCTGAAGGATCCAAGATTTTCCCCACCCAAATCAAAACCCAAAGTTCTTTCCCCAGGTCACATGTCCATCACATGGTCCAATCAGATTGCAGTCCCAACTCCGGCTGGCTTTGGTCCAATCCCCTCCAACACCTGGTAGAGCATTCTTGGCTCCAAGGGGAAGAAATGTTATTTTGGCTACACACACACGTACACATACACACAGAGAGCTATCTCTACGTCCCCCCTCACATTCCCACAGTTCCAACCGCCCTTGCTCTGGCAGCCCTGAAGATGCTCCCAAAATGGCTTCAGGGCTGATACTTTCCATATTCAGAAGCAGTCTGTCAGCTTTGGAAGCCATATTAGCCCCCAAAGCTTCCACGCTGCCACATTCCTGTGCCTGGGAAATTGGGAGGGGAATTTTGTTGAGCGTATGTAGTTAGACATAATAGCATTCTTCATTTCAGTCAAGGCCATGTCTTTCCTGGACCTGGATGAGGATGTCTCAAGTCAAGATGGATGGTGATTGGACCATGTGATGTAGTGGTGGGTGCAGGGGATGGGGTTGTGATTTTGAATTACTGTGGGAAAACATGGAACTCTCAAATGTGCCAATATGACAACTCTAATAAATTGGAACTTTGAGAAAATGCCTGTCTCGGAGTTTTTGTTTTTTGTATTTGTTTTGTTTATTTTAAAAAAAACATAAAATAAAACTTTGTACATCATTATATCAATGTCAAGACATCTTTTACATTTCCTTATCGTCTTTCTATATACCCATTTCTTTCATTATACAATTTCAACTTAATATATAAATAAATATAGATAGATAGATATAAATATAGATATAAGTAGGGCTAGGGTTAGGGTTAGAGCTAAGGTGGGCTAGAAGACCTTTAAGGTCCCTTCCAGCTCTATTCTATTCTAATTCTAATGTGTGAAAATTGGCTATGAGAAGGAGAAACCTATGAAAATATAGAAATCAGCCCTAGTGAAAGTCCCATCTACCATTGCATTAGATTGGATTAGTGGGGCTAACAGGAGGTTGGCATTGAATGACAGGAGGAAATTGCATAACTATGGGCAAAACTCATTTTTATTGTGCTTTCTCTCCCCCCACACCCCTTTCCAAAATTTCATGGGCTTTCCATCTTCCCATCTCAAACGAGAAAGTTTGCTTTAACAATTCTTTAAAGAATTCCCAGGGGTGCTTTTTTTCATCTAGCACTGAGGCTGCCTTCTCAATGAAAAGATTGCTGTGTGCTTTGGGCCAAGTACTTTTTAAGGATGCTTGATCTTCAGTTAATATCCCCAAAGTTCAGAAAATCATAACCTTGGACAGAACAGTTGGAAGACAAACTCTTTAGGTCCACAGTATATTGCAGTTTTATTTGTTAAGTATTTGTCGTATCAAACTGATTTTTTTTTTTTTTTAGAAGGGAGGTGGAATTCTCAGCCAGCTTTTCCTAGTGTGATTGATGGATTGACTGATTGGTTTTTTAAAAAAAGATTGTTATATCACTAGAAGGGAATATTTGTAGCTGAGGATTGAACTGTGGAGTCCTTGGTGCTCCCTAAGCTTTGAGGTTTCCCATCAGACGTTTCATTACCAAACTAGTTAACATCATCAATGCTGGTCTACAACAGCATACCTTAAACGTGTTTATGGCAGCATGCCTTACAAAAATATAGGCTAGCACTGATAACGTTACCTAGTTAATAGATTAACAGAGTTGGAAGGGACTTGTAGCTCATCTAGTCCAACCCCTCTGCCCAAGCAGGAGACCCTACACCATTTCTGACAAATGGCAGTCCAATCGCTTCCTGAAAGCCTCCAGTGATGAAGCTCCCACAACTTCCGAAGGCAATTTCTGTTCCATTGGTTGGTTGTTCTCACTGTTAGAAAGTTTCTTCTTATTTCCAGGTTGAATCTCTCCTTGTTCAGTTTCCATCCATTACCGTATATGCCGGCGTATAAGACGACCCGGCATATAAGACGACCCCCCAACATTTCCACTCAAAATATAGTTTGTTATATACTCGCCCCCTCTTCCTCACGCCTTCCACTTTTGCACTTTTTTTTTTTTTTGAGGCACTTTTGTCTACCGTGGAAGCGAATCCCGTGAAGCTGAAAGGAGCAGCCAGCCTTCTCCCAGCTCCCAAGGAAACGAGGCTCGCACCGCCCGGGCTCCGCTGAGGTATCCGGCTGGGGCTGTCAGGAGTTGTTACCGCTGGCGCGGCTCCACGCAGCTCCAGTCCCGCGTTGCCTCAGGAAGGGAAAGACAAAAAGGAAGAGCCGCGGCGGCGCTTTGCAATGGCAGCAGCGGCTCCTGGTTTTGCCTTTCCCTTCCCGAGGCAACACGGAACTGGAGCCGCGCCAGCGGTAACAACTCCTGACAGCCCCAGCCGGATACCTCAGCGGAGCTCGGGCGGTGCGAGCCTCGCTTCCTTGGGAGCTGGGAGAAGGCTGGCTGCTCCTTTCGGCTTCACGGGATTCGTTTCCACGGTGCGCAAAAGTGCCTCAGCCACGGGCAGCCGCAGTGCTTCCCAATTACTATTTGCCGGCGTATAAGACGACCCGGCATATAAGACGACCCCCCAATTGGAGGCATCTTTTTCAGGGCAAAAAAGTCGTCTTATACGCCGGCAAATACGGTATTCCTTGTCTGGCCTACAGGCGCTTTAGAAAATAGCTTGAACCCTTCCTCCCTGTGACAGCCCCTTAAATATTGGAAGACCTCTATCATGTCTCCCCTGGTCCTTCTCTTCCCTAGACTAGCCAGGCCCAGTTCCTGCAACCGTTCGTTGTATGTTTTAGCCTCCAGTCCCCTAATCATTCTGGTTGTTCTGGTAATGTAACATGTGTAAGAAGCTCAGAGAGCACCAAGGACTCCAAAGATTGATATTTTCCCCATTTCCCCAATTATAGAGACATAACACCTAATTTGGAATCCTCTGCTATATATAATGTCATTTTGTTTTTCAGGAAGATGGAGCAAATTTGGCTAATTTACCTTGTGACCATTCAATTCTTATCTTAAGACTTCATGAATCTTATCATTATTTTAAACCAAAGTATGGTTTCTTAGGAAGGAAGGGGGGTATGACATATTGAAGAAAAAGAAATCTGATTTTGAGGGCTCCTTCCCCTACAAATGTCTCAGCTTTTTATGGAGTATTTGGCATTTGGAAATGAGAATCTCTCTTTTGGATACTTCTGGCAAAAAAAAAAAAAAAGGAGCTCACACAGAGAAGATTTGAAGAGGTAATGTGGGTCTAGTGTGGTTCTTCTAAGGTT
Organism: Notechis scutatus; assembly: GCF_049901735.1. NCBI lineage: Eukaryota > Metazoa > Chordata > Lepidosauria > Squamata > Elapidae > Notechis > Notechis scutatus. The sequence goes on from NC_142018.1 coordinate 16,863,558, forward strand.
TTCCTGATGATAGGATTCTTTCATTAGCTAAAGCACCATTTTTCCCACTTGACAATTTTAAGATGTGTGGACTTCAACTCCTAGCATTGCCATGCTGGTTGGAGAATTCTGAGAGACATCTTACAATTGCCAAGTTAGGAAAATACCAACCGAAGGTTAAGCCAAGACACTTGCTTTTACCCAACCTTCACATGTTGGATCAACTAAAAGTTGGATCAACTAAATGATTGAAATTGTAAACTGAAACAAACTTGACTTTAAATGAAGTCGCACATCTAAGCTGAATTGACTCTTTTAATTGACCTGTGATTGAAATTGGAACTGGGCTGATTTGCATTGCAACCCTTAGAATTGATCTTGGATCCTCGCCCAAGTCTTGACTTTGGACTTCTTTGTGTTGTACCCCTTGGCCTACACTTGATGTATGGAATTGTTGCTTAAATTTCCTTCTGTCGTGCTGTGTAAATTTTTGCTGGTGCCAATTCTACTTTCTTGCTCTAAGGCTGTCTTGCTACTGCCTTTGTGATAAGACCTATAAAAGTGTTGCCTTATTGCTCAATCCTTACAACCAGCCCGTAAAGAAAACAACCTTATCTTCTTCTGTGTCACAGCCTTTCAGTCTGCTGAAGAATGCTAGCAGGATCCATTTAAATCTTATTCCTTCCACTCTTGATGTATTCAATTTCTTCAACATTCCCCTCCCCCCAAAATTTATTCTCCACCCCATTAGTTATTTGGCCTCCCCCAAGTCATTCAGTTTGTCTACATCTTCTTAAAGTATGGTTTTCTTAATTAGCCCAATGATTAGATATAGGGAGCATCAAGTTGAATTAATCTATGTCTCGTGGCTAGGATTTTCAATTTAGATCATTCCTTTAGTGGAATATCAGATCAGATTTTCCTCTAAAAATAATGAGCAAAATCCAAATGCATAGATTGGGGGAAAATACATAAATTAAAAAAAGTGGAATATATCACTTGGAAGGATAAGGTTTATGTGTGCTGGGAAAATTGCATGCAGAAAGGCAAGCATTTGAAGAAATTGGCATAATTTCTTTGCTGATATTTTTTTGATATCAATGAAAAGTTCCCCCAATGATTTTACATCAAACCTGGAATAAGAATGGACTCATGAGAACCTTAGGTGCACACAGTCTGTAGAGATTTTCAGTCACCCAAGTCATGGTTGTCCCAAAGGTGCTTTTTCAGGAGGCAACTGGACTTTCTTGGTTGTTTTTTTCTTTTGAAGACATTTTGCTTCTCATCCAAGAAGCTTCTTCAGCTCTGACAGGATAGTGGGGAATGGAAGGACTGATATTCTTGCAGACAGCTGGTCATTTGCATCCTTTAAGAGGGTCGTTGAAGCACTTGGAGGTTAATCTGTGTCCTCAGAGTCACCTGTGTGGTGCTCCTGGTTCCTGTAGTCTGCAATTTTTCCCCCTCTGGAAATCCATTCCTTCTCCCACACTATTCAAAGGGTGTTCATCTCAAACTGTATAGCTGAAAGAAAAAAAACAAGAAAGTCCAGTTGCCTTATTTTTGAAAAAGCACCTTTGGGATTTAAGTGTACACATTATGGAACCTGGCTGGTTTTATCAGCCACATTATCTGGTTTCATACAAAAGGGAAAGTCAAAAGCAAACCGCCGTTTGGTTTAAAACATGAATCACCCATAGTAAGTAATAAAAGATTAAATCAAAAGAAAATTAGCAGTTCTTCCCATCTTGTGTTTTTTTTTAGGACTATAAGAGTTGCCTTTGATGACTGAGCGAATTGTTTTCCAATATGATCAGCCCCTACATTCAGTACTTTCACTTTATTTTATGTTAGTTTTATGTTCCCATTCCTGGATTAATCTTGACAATGAGTTATATTTAAAACGGTTTCTCATTTCTAACCCGATGATGGATATAATAAAAAGTGCTCTCTTTTTTTTCCTTGAGAAAATCAAAAGAAAGCAATATTGCAAAAATTGCTTGTGTCTCCACCACATCTGTGCTTCCTGTGGTCAATAAGCTATGCTAGTTCAAGCCTCATTTTTGATCAAAAATTTATGACAGTAGAAGTCATTGAAATTCATGTTGTGCATGTATATACTTTTCATTATATTTCCGCCATCTCAGTTGTGACAACTCCATGAAGACTCATATTTACCTTTTTTTTTTTTTTTTTGAAAAGGTATGAAATGCAATAGCAATAAACTTTACTGCTCTTGATCTGTTGCTAGTTGTTTGGTTTTAGGCTTATATCTTCATAATCATATAAACTGTTCAATGTGTTCAGAGGGGACTAGAGGCTAAGGCATACCATGAACTGTTGCAGGGCACTAGATACATCTAGTCTAAGGAAGAGAAGGACTCTTAATGTAGAATCTTTCATTTCTCTTTCTCTGAGTTTGGATCAGGTATAGATAGGTAGACATGAGTGGATAAAACTAACAAGGGCAACAGTACTTTATTTTATTTATTTATTTACTTGATTTGTCAAATGCTTACAATATAATAGAAATAAGAATAAACATAAGCATAAATAACATGAAATAGGTACAAATAATTGGAGCCAGTAGGACAGGGATGGTAGGCATGATTGTGCACTTATGCATGCCCCTTACAGACCTCTTAGGAATGGGCGAGGTCAATAGTGGATAGTTTAAGGGTAAAGGAGTGGGGGTTAGAGGATGTGACAACAGAGTCAGGTAGTTGAGTTCCAGACATTGACCACTCTGTTGTTGCTGAAATCGTACTTCCTGCAATCAAGTTTGGAGTGGTTTACATTAAGTTTACATCTGTTGTGTGCTCTTGTGTTGCTGTGGTTAAAGCTGAAATATTCATTAACTGGTAAGACATTGTAACATATGGTTTTATGTACTATATGCTTAAGTCCAATCTTAGCCAGCGTAGTTCAAGGTTATTTAAGCCTAGAATCTCAAATCTCTTCTTTAAGAAGCGGCCAAGATGAAAACCAATAGGACTAGCAAAACAAATCTAGACAAGCATCCACTTAGATCTTATACCATTTCGGACAAATGGTTGTCCAGTCTCTTCTCAAAAACCTCCAGTGTTGCAACACTCACAACTTCTGAAGGCAAACTGGTCCACTGGTTAATTGTTCTCACCAGTAGGAAATTTCTCCTTCATTCCAAGTTGCTTCTCTCCTTGATTAGTTTGAAGGACCTTCACCCAAAAGTCTGGTAGATCTTGCAGGACCAAAAAAAAAGCAAACAGAACTTCAAGCACACAATTTTTTTACCATACCTTGTGAACATCCCTCCAAGTTCTCTCCCTTCAGATTTTAGGGTGTGACTATGAACTAAGAAGCAATCTTCCAGATTCTGGTAAAACTCCAAAGAAAGTTTGTGCTTCCATATTCCAGTTTACTTTTGGAGGACCAGGAAGCCATGTCACTCTGAATATTTTCCCCCCCTCAAAAGTATAAAGTCGTCTGTTAACTTTTTAATATATTTTGGCAAACAGGCTTTATTTCACAGGACTTGATTTACAAGACTTGCAAGGGAGTAACTGTGGTGCCTAAGGCAAGAAGCCAGTTGATAAGACTTTCTGATGTCTGTGATGATTACAGAAGCACATCTGGAGCTCAGATTGTCAAAGCTGTGGGTGCAACTGGAATGTTATGACCCAGAAACTGATAAATTGTATTTGCTTCCTACGGAAAGCTGCTGAGAAGTTTCATGTCTTCATCATCAAACACATCTCAGCTTTCTAATTAGCATCATTCTTTCATCTTTAAAATAGATTAGGGTAGATTAGAAATGGATGGATGGATAGATAGATAGATAGATAGATAGATAGATAGATAGATAGATAGATAGATAGATAGATAGATAGATAGATATGATATGATATAGATAAATAGATAGAGATGATAGATAGAGATGATAGATAGAGATGATAGATGATAGATGATAGATAGATAGATAGATAGATAGATAGATAGATAGATAGATAGATAGATAGATAGATAGATAGATAGATAGATAGATAGATAGATAGATAGATAGACAGATAGACAGACAGACAGAGATAGAGGTAGGTAGGTAGGTAGGTAGGTAGGTAGGTAGGTAGGTAGGTAGGTAGGTAGATAGATAGATACCGTGTTTCTCCAACAATACGCCCTCCCCCCCCATAGGAGGACCCAGCATGTTTTCTAGGCATAAAATGAAATTAAGCCCCTCCCCCCAAATTTAGGCCTAGTTTAAAACATGCAAAATGGGGGGGCGGGGGGGAACTTGCCATTAGGAGTGCCCCGCAGGCAGCTACGCCTCACCATCAGCCATGGTGGATCACGGAGGGCTCCCTTACCCATCCCTTACCTGGGTCAGCAGGCAGGGGGCATCGGCGTGGATGTCCGGCAGTGTTTCAGCCACTTCTCAGGCCTCCATAGCTTCCACGGTTCCCACTGGTGCTGGCACCTCTCTCGCCAGTGCCGTCTCCAACAACAGTGTCTGAGTTGCTCCCGCTTTTCCCCCGTCCCCGCAACGGGAGGAAAAAAAAAACATTTTGAGGTACGTGGGAGTGCCGCATGCTGTGTTTTGGTTTAATCCCGAGCGGCTGGGTGGGCGTGACAAGAGCCGAGCGAGGGTCTCTGCTGCTGCTTGCAGAGCCCGAGGCTGGAGCACCAAGGGTAGCAGCAGCAGAGACGCTTAATTCACCCCGGAAAAGACGTCCTAGCTATTTTGGGGGGCTCAAAAAAAAAAGGCCCATCCTTATTTTGTGAGAAACACGATAGATAGATAGATAGATAGATAGATAGATAGATAGATAGATAGATAGATAGATAGATAGATAGTGAGATAGATAGATAGATAGATAGATAGATAGATAGATAGATAGATAGATAGATAGATAGATAGATAGATAGATAGATAGATAGATAGATAGATAGATAGACAGACAGACAGAGAGAGACAGAGAGAGAGACAGAGACAGAGACAGAGAGAAAGACAGAGAGAGACAGAGAGAGAGACACACACACAGAGAGAGAGAATAAATGCAGTTTGAGTATTATTCCAAAGCCAAATGACACTTTTGTTTAAATTGCAAAATAGTTATACTTGACATACATATGTATATCTTGTTGCTAGAATCTCTGTTCCAAAGGAGATTACCTGGATTCTCACCTACATCCCTCAGCACCTTTTCCCATCTTGTTCCAATGTCATTTGCCTTTTAAAGTTCAGATTCAAGAGTTCACTGGAAGCTTCAGGGAAGGAAGTAAGAAAATTAATGGTTTGATTATTTTTATCCTGATTATTTTATGGCATATTTTTCCAATGTAACTGGATGTAAAAAGAAAAAAAAGGTGTTTTTAGCAACAATAGATGAGAAGGAGGAGCTAAAAGATGCAACCCGTTGGATGCATGCCCTGTTTTAGAAAGTTTGAAAGCAGGTAGATATTCTCCTAAGCACTGCAAATTTAAATTCAGAAGACCTGGAGGGATACTAAAGAACTGAATGAGGTAAAGAGGTGATCAGGATGCTTGTATCCTGCATTCTTTTTCAATACACCCCATACTAAATGGAAGAGAGAAGGGGGAATGGAAGAAGGGAGAACAGGGAAAGAAAGGAGAGGAGAAGGAGAAAGGGGAGGGAGAGAGGAGACAAGAGGGAGAGATGGGACGGAGGGAGGAGCAAGAGAGAGGAGATGAGAGGAGACAAGAGGGAGAGATGAAAGGGCCAGAGGGACAAGAGAGAGGAGAGGAGAAGGGAAGGGAGAGGAGAGGAGAGGAGAGTGTTGAGTCAGGATGCCCTCATCACATCCCTACATGGAAGTCTCAAGACAGGATTACCACTTTCAAAGTTGTATTCCCCTCCTGCTTCCCACTGCTCCGTAGCATACAAATCCAACTAGATTTTGGTTTTATTTTGAAAGAAAATAAGATGTTTCACCTGGGGAGAAACTTCTAAATTAACTTTGCATTTTGTTTGGGGAAAATGATGCCAATTCCCATTTCTCATCCACCTGGGGGTATTTCTGATGTTTTGCTGCTACATTTTCTCCCAACACTTTATCTGCACCTGCTGAAATGTTTATTCCACATCTGGGTAGTTATGGTTTCATTTCGGAATCACTTCTTACTTATTTTCTTCCTTTCTGATTTTTGAACAACCTGGATTACATATTTTGGGGGCTACATATTATCCTAGAGGCAATTTTCACTGGAGAAATTTACATCAGCATATACATTCTAAGACGGACACTTGTCACTGCTAAACAACATGTCCAACTTTCAGCCAGATACCATGTGTTCCTTCCCTTCTAAGCTCAGCAGTGATATAGGTTATAAAATATATACTGTATATATCCCAGCCATTGATTGATTTTCCCCCTCAGATGCCCCATAAAAGAAGAGAAAAAACAGAATCCAGAAAGAAATAGACAAGAAAAAATGATGGTTATTTTTCCACCTTCCATTTCTCTTTCTCTCTCGTTAAATTTATTTTGCCATTCTGAGGTCACCGTTGAGACAAGTCTCTAGCCAAAAGAACATGCTAGATTTAAACAGTCTCACTGGGAGATATATACATATATATTGTTTTCATATTACAAAATCTGGCCTGTATATCTTTTGTTGGTTCCCTGCACTTGCATCCTACATCCTATAGCAACTTGTATCTGAATTTGTGCAAGAAAGCAAATTCTGCCACATCGTTGGCTGCATTCCATGAAGGTTAAGTTCAAGACATTTTAAATCATAATAATTTTTCCTCTTCCTTTAGGATCCACCTGGCTGCTAATTTGGTGTGACCTAGTTTTCTTTTCCTCATTTGTCCCTCAACTAGAAATGGAAAGACACACTATTTGCATTCATGGTTTGACTGTGTGACCAATTGAGGAAATTTGTAATCCTGTGCTCTTGTATTGGCAGAATATGATAGCAGTGCTTATTGAAATAACCAGGTGCTTTTAATCTAGGGCTTACTGGTTCTTCTGTCCTTTTTTTTGTGTGTGCTTTTGTACAAATATTATCATAATCATATTAAAGAAAGTAGGGTTTTTTATGCTTTCTAGGAAGAGCTGTGTTCCATACAGGTTTTTTTTTTTTAATTTGCCAAAAATAATTTTAAAAAATAACCCAACAAGACAGACACAGATTTCAGAGAGTAATTAGGACTGCAGAAAACACAATTGCTACCAAACTACCTTCAATTGAGGACCGGTATACTGCACAAGTCAAAAAGAGGGCTGTGAAAATATTTACAGACCCCTCACATCCTGGACATAAACTGTTTCAACTCCTTCCCTCAAAATGATGCTATAGAGCCCTGAACATCAGAACAACTAGACACAAGGACAGTTTTTTCCTGAATGCCATCACTCTGCTAAACAAATAATTCCCTCAACACTGTCCAACTATTTACTAAGTGTACACTACTATCACTATTAATCTTCTAATTGCTCTTTTTCATCCATCCCCTCCCACTTGTGGCTGTATGACTAACTTTGTCACTTGTATCCTTACTATTTATATTGACTGTTTCCTAGTATGATTTGAATGCTTATTGTACCCTATGACTATTATTAAGTGTTGTACCTCATGATTCTTGATGAATGTCTCTTTTCTTTTATGTACACTGCGAACATTTGCACCAAGACAAATTCATTGTGTGTCTAGTCACACTTGGCCAATAAAGAATTCTATTCTATTCTATTGCAGAAAGAAAAAAGATGATCATAATTCCATTCCTGTTTTTTCTATTTTCATTTCGACATAACACCATCCTTCACCAATCATAGAATCCTACAGATGTGTGGATTTCATTTCCCAGAATTCTCCACAGTGACCAAATTGTGTAGAATCTATTTACTATTAGGTTATTGAAGAGATTGAAGCTGCTCATCCTGTTTTCTGGATCTGTTGGTTTTCCAGTTTGTCAGACCTGAGGTCTTTTAAGTTCCTCAAAATGTACTCAATAAGTAATAAGTATTGAAAATATTTAGCATATTTATTCAGAAGTTGGATTAGAACAGACGCTCTGGGGGAAAAAAAACTCTATTTGGACACATTTCAAAAGTCATCAAAAACCTTGTGTTTTCCCACAAAAATCTATGAAGTTTTGTCATCCCATAATGCCAAGCATATGTTTATAAAATTACTCTGAGGCAAATAATGTTCTCTTCAAAAGATAAGGATGACAAGAGAAATCTTAATTACAATCCCAAAGTTTCTTTCTGAAAAAAGTTTGGGCCAATATTTTCTTTAAACAAACTCTGAATTATTTAGTCCTGCCATTTATCAATGCAAGAAAATGGTATACACAAAAGTTTCAACAGATTTTTCTCTGCGGCTATGTTTACTTCACACTGAAGGAGTGTAAGCGAGGAAGAATAAACACAATAATTTTAGGGATGATACAAGGAAATGTTTCTTCCTGGAGTTGTATCAGGAACACTATTTATTTATTTGTTTGTTTGTTTGTTTGTTTAGTTAGTTAGTTAATATTCCATCTTTATCATTTTTATAAATAACTCAAAGTGAACATACTTAATCCTCGATTGAGTTGAGACAGAATGACTGGCCAAAGTCTCCTAATTGGCTTTCATGCCTAAGGTGAGACTAGAACTCATCATTACCTGGTTACCTGGTTCCTAGATCGGTCCAGAGTCACCCAGCCAATTTTCATGCCTAAAGTCAGAGTAAGACTCACAATCTTCTGGTTCTTAGGCCAGCACCTTAATCACTAGATCAAATTAACTCTCATCAAAATGCCTTTTGATTCTATGCATTTTCCATATTCCAGTAAACATGTATCCCTCACTTCACCGTTCTCACACCCAGAGTAGCAGAATGTTCTGAAGATAGGAAAGGGACACCATCAGTCATGGCGATGCCAATAATGTCATCTCAACAATGTCATAACTCTTTGACTCCCTGCCCAAGGAGGAAACCTCTGGTTCCTTAAGTATTACCCAATCCTCAGAGTTCCATTTCCATCAATGAAGTTAAACTTATCTTGAACACCTTGGAGACCTCTTCTGAAAGTCAGCTTCCTCCAAACAGTTAACTTTTATACACATGTAACATTTTTATTGGATAACATGAAAACTGTTGAAACCTTCTCCTTACTTTGTATGTCTTTTTTTTTGCTATAATTGAGTCAATTGCTCATTTTCCCTTATACCCAAAACTGGTTTGATGCCACTTTAAGTCAACATCTTTGGAGTTTGAAATCTGAATGACACTATCTACTCTGACGTACTTCAGGAATCTCCCCAAATCCATTTCAAAATGTCAGAATATGTCAGAAATGGCAAGGAAACTCAGAATTTGCTGTATCATTTTGAATATTATAACTATCTCAGGAATATGGGGAGGAGAGTCATTTTTTGCTGCTTGACAGACATTATGTTACCAGTGATTAAACTATGTTTGCAAAAAAAAAAAAAGAGAAAGAGAGAGAGAGAGAATGGTTTTAATATTCTCTTCTAAGGCCAAATTATTTTATAAGTTGTTGATCTTATTTCACATTGATTGCCTGTTACCAAGTCTGGTGAGAGAGATCTAAAATTCCCGTAAGAGAAGAAATGTGACTCCAGATTTATAAACAACAGTCTTGAGGAATTGTAGCCAATTAAATCAAGCCAATATTTGGAGACATATTATTTAGAGTAAGAAACATTTGGTTGTGATACCGTATATATTTATCTACAAGTCACTTTCTTCTACTGCAGCAGCAGCCAAGAAAACCAATGCAATCCTAGGCTGCATTAATAGAGGGATAGAATCAAGATCACATGAAGTACAAGTACCATTTATAAAGCCTTGATAAGACCATATTTGGAATATTGTACCCAGTTTTGGTCCCCACAATATGAAAAAGATGTTGAGACTCTGGAAAGAGAAGAGCAAGAGAAGACGATTAGGGGGATGGAGGCTAAAGCATATGAAGAATGGTTGCAGGAATTGTGAAACTTCATGAAAGGATCATGAGCTAAAGAACTTGGTCTTAGTTTGGACCACAGCTTTCTGAAATGTGCGGGAAAACCATTTATTTGTCTACTTGTTTGATTGTAACATTTATTAACCTCCAATTAAACTGTCCAAGGGAAGTCCAGCTTCTTCTAAACCTACAGATATGAAACCTACAGCCTTCCTCAATAGATTCTTCCAATGTTATACAGATCTTACCGTCAAGAAATTTTTCAGAACAGATTCTGTTTATATTGACAAAACACAGTCTCCAGCTTCTATTAACTGTATATCCATTATTTAGCTATAGGTACCCCTCAGTTTGAATGCCTGCAGTGGGAACACTCAAGCAAATATTTTATAAGCATTCAGGTACTTCTTTGAATAAATATGTTTCAAATAAGTTAAAATTCATGACTGTCAGCATCAGTGCCACCCTTCCATCATTCTGTTTATAGTAAGCAACGTTCTGCTTTTATAAAGCTTGTGAAAAAAAAAGTGTTTTTTTTCTTGTTTTGGCTTGTTTTCCATTTCATTTTGCATCTGAGATTGAAATGTTTTTATTTCTTGACTCTTAACAGAACGTACAACCTAGCAACATACCAGCAATTTCCATAACAGACTCTCTTATTTCCTTTCTCTCTCTCAAGCCATGAAGTTATTAAACTTTTAAACATATGAAAAATTCACCTACACCATATTATACATTTAATGGTATCGAATGCATTGAAATGTGGATACCTCCTAAAATTGTTTGTTGGGCTTTTTAAATTTTAATGTTTTGATTTAAAAAAAAAAAACAGAAAACTACCACAAAGGTAGATTAACAGGGCAAAATGAGATAAATTACTTCTGTTCTGCAGTATTTAAAGTAATGAAAGTTGCATAAATATTTCAGTTAGAGATATATTTCCTCAAGTTTATTTTATTAGTATATTCTAGGATTTGTTTTCCTGTTTCTAACTAAAATTATGTATTAAATTCCTGCAGTTTCTGGAACAGAAGTAGAATTTGGAGAGGGAAATGTACTTCTGGGCTCTATTTATTTATTTATTTTTCTGAGGTGAGATCACAGCAAATCAACTTTTATGTTTACTAAGCATTCAATGTCTGTTAAACGGATCTGCTAATTATTAGACAAACATTAAAGGTTTTCAAGTAGCACTGTAGACACTACAAGACTTGATTATTTTACTTATTACAGTGGCAAAAAGTGCACCTAATTGTGTATTTTCATAATGAGTTAAGCCAATGTGGAATTAGCCATTTTATTTTGTAAGAACTTTCTAATGACACAAACTTGATTAGACAATAAAAGGAACAACTCAAGCCCAACTGAAGTTTAATAGGCACCTATACCATTTGTACTCTGGAATTACATGGGGCGAATGCATTAATTGTACAGTACATTGAAGTTCATTTTGCAATTCAATTCATGAACTCATTCCCAAAATTAATGAGGATGGTGGACAGGGACTGGATTTAGGCCTCATCTCTACCATTGGCATTTTTACTTCCAGTCTGTGAAATAGTATTTGAAAGCCAACACGTAATCATATTCATTTTTTGACAACCTCAGGACACTAATACAGAGGCCTGTCACAACTGACTGTTTGTTTTTTTTTTTTTTTCAAAAGGCAACTGGACTGTTTTTCTTGGAGAAAGAAGACATTTTGAGAAAGGAAATTTCTTCTTCCTCAAGGAAAAACAGTCAACTATGACTTGAATGATTGAGAATCTCCATTGACTATAACATTAGCCACCCAACACCACAACCTGTTCTGACCCAAACCTGGTTCCAAGAAAGTAAACACAAGACAAAGGTACCAGCACAACCTTTTAATGTTTCATATATGAATCCTGCTTCTTCACAGATAAAAGGCTGCTTCCAACTAATTAGCTCTGATAAGGAAGTGCCTTGCCAAGTTTTTGCAAAGCTGGCAAGAACAACAGATAAAGTTCCTAAACAATAAATCAGAGTCTCCAAACACCAACCAAGATAATCCGAACGTCCACAAGGCTTGAGTGCAAAAACGTCTTTGCTTCCTGCAAAGAACTCCGGTTTCTCAGCTGGCTTTTATCCCTTAAGGGAGGGGCCATCACCTTGCAGCCTTACTCCCGAATCACCTGTGCTGCTGCAGCTGCTCTTCCCTTCGAGCAGCCCTGCACGCACACATACTTGGCACAGGCTCCTTGGGGTCCTCTTCTTCACTGCTGCCAGCCTCCATCACCTCCGAAGGCAGCACCCCACTCTCTGATAGTCCTGGCCCCATCCCTGCATCACACGCAGGCCCCTCAACTGAGTCCTCGCTCTCTGAGACCTCAGCCGTCCGCACCTGCTGCCAGTGAACCACAACACAACCACAACTCATTGCCAAGGTAATCGAACAGATTGGATAAAAAAAAAAAGCAATTTTCTTGAAACTTCATGAAAATTCTGATCATATTAACAAAAAGCTACAAATGCCGAAGACCAGTGTCTACACTGTGGAACTCTGCCTAGGGCAATTGTTGACCTTCCATTGTCTGCCACCCAACTCTACAAAAGTCCTGGTTGGATTGTTCAATTGAGCTGTTTGGAAGCTTGTTGCTATTTTAAGAAGGTTTGTTTTGATTTGGATGATGATATCAACAGATTATTTTAATGGGATGAGAGTTGTCCTGAACATAGAAGAGGAAATGCGTGTTTTATTCAATCAATCTTTTTCAAATTCATATTGAACCTAGATTAGCAAAGGGGAAAAACTGGTCGGTGGTTGATGGGGTGGGAGAAAATCTGTTTAATGCTTTGTTTGAAAGACATTGCACAATTTTAACACAATGCTTACTTCTCTGATATGCAAAGTTTCCACTTTCCACAGATGCCCCTGTAGTTTAATTAAAAACAAAATAACCGAGGGAAGCAGTGCACCTTTGCATTTGTTATCAGTTTTATTTTCAGGCAGCACTATTGGGGGGAGGAAGAGGGGGAGGGGGAAGAGGTGGTCAGGAGGAGGAGGAAGAGGTTAAAAGAAGGAGGAGCAGAAGAAGGATATTAAGAGGAGGAAATCAGTAGTAGGAGGTGTCAGAAGAAGGAGCAGGGAGGAGCAGGAGGATGAGAATGAGGAGCAGGAGGAGGAGGGTTTGGACTAGAAGACCTCCAAGATCCCATTCAACCCCCTTATTCTGTTATTCCAAATCTCAGTCTATCTGTTTTAATAGTTACCGCATGCTGACAGTTTTATCACCATCCAGGCTTTGCCCAAAGGGACTTTCTATAATTCCATTTTCAGAGCAAAGACCTTTCCACGTGACAATAGGCACAGAAAACGTGTTTGAATACTTGGAAAATACTAAGAAAAGTGATTGCAATTCTTTCTTTAAATTTCATTTCATTTCCTTGGAGGTGAAAGCATTTCATTGGAATGCAAACTGACTCCACTTATTTCAACAGCAGGAAGAGATTTATAGCGATAAATGAATCACAGTAGACAAGTTGCATTAATTTAGTGGAAATAAGATAGGCATAATCTCCTTAATAAAAGACTTCTTTGATTAATAAGACACAAACAAATTATATCAGATTATTGCACAGCCTCTGTGGGATTCTGAACCATTTCCTTTTACAACGGAACTAACTAAAAATCTCAATCTTGGGAAGACTTGATGAAGTTATGACGACCCATAAAAGGAAAATATAATTTCTTAGGGTATAGAAACATAGCCATCATCATCAATTCATTCTATTTTCCAAATGTTTTTTGACAAGTCTTTAAAAATATCTTTCCCTAATCATGCTCACCTAGGAAACTGAAAGATGGTCTGTGGAATTGTTTAGTTCCCATCACGTCTCCCTCTGAAACCTAATAAAATGACTGTTACAAGGTAATTAATTTCCTGATAGAAAACCTGTCGATCGATGCCAGTGTTGTCTACTCTGATAGGTGATTTCCAAGATCCTTCTATGGCAGTGGTGGGATTAAAAAAAAAATTACTATCGGTTCTGTGGGCGTGACTTGGTGGGCATGGCAGGGGAAGGATACTATAAAATCTCCATTCCCACACCACTCCAGGGGAAGGATACTGCAAAATGCCCATTCCCTCCATACTCCTGGAGGAAGGATACTACCAAATCCCATTCCATCCCTTCCCTACCCCACTAACCTGCTTTCCAGCTCCATTCTCCTGTGCAGGGCAACCAAAGAAGAACCAGCCGATCAGCTGGGACTCAATGGGAGGCAGAGAAGAGATGGGGTTGGTGGGGCCAGTCAGAGGTGGGATTTGCTGGTTTTCCGAACTACTCAAAATTTCTGCTACCGGTTCTCCAGAACTCGTCAGAACCTGCTGAATACCACCTCTGTCCTATGGTCATAAAAATGTTTCTTGGAAGTTCACAGGCTGGACAGGAACGTAACAATTGGTTCTTTCATCTAATTTGTCTCCCCAGAAGAAGAGGCAATCTTATTCTCTATTGCTCCAACTGGATCACTCTGTTAGAAATGTAGGCTGTAAGAAGGTTCTGAATCACCAACCTCACTTCTCTGGATATAGTGACAGCATTCGTAAACCAATCCTCCCCTTCTTCATGAATATTCTCTCAATATCCTTATGTCCACACAAATTGTCATCAACTGACGGGCAAACAGATTTTTTTCCCCCTAGCGAGGGATTAAGAAATCCCGTTAAACATTGGACGAACTCCTCCTTCCAGCCCCCTCCAAGTCTTGGTTCCTCATTTAAGGATTTCTAAGCCTAATTTTCTGCACATTTTATCCCTGAAGTCAGACACCATATGATTGCTTAGGGTCCAGCTGTTCCAGCAGGATCAAAGCTTCATAGCCTGGCTTGCTCCTATGTCTGGCTCTTGCCTGCATAATATTACTGATGGTTACAGTGGGATAATAGGAATGGCCACCCAAACAGTTTAGTGTGATATTGCTGCCTGTCCTAATCCATTTTTGTACTATCTGAGGAAAAGGCAGCCTTCCTTACAGAGTCTATCAGAGTCTCTTATATTGGGGGATGTCATGGTAACAGCAATGCTCCTTGATTGACAGTGTATTTCTTACTGGAGTCACCCTTAACTGCATGAATATTCTAAGTCTGCCTTCCCCTAGCTATTTATTTTCCTTTTTGGCATGGTAGCATTCTCTCTCTCTCTCTCTCTCTCTCTCTCTCTCTCTCTCTCTCTCTCTCTCTCTCTCTCTCTCTCTCTCTCCCCCTCCCTCCCTCCCTCCCTCTCCATCCATCCATCCATCCATCTCCCCTCTCTCTGTGTCTTTCTCTCTGTCTCTGCCTCCCTCTCTCTGTCTCTCTTTCTCATCCCCCCTCTCTCCCTCCCATCACCACGGCAATAAAGCAGAGGGCAAAAATAAAAAATGTTTGCTCTGATTTTAACTCCCTCCTCTTCTTTTCTCTCATTCATTTCTATCTGCTCTTTTTTTTTTTTTAAAGCTGGCTTGTTTGCCTGGGGATTTTTTTAAATTAGCCATCTCCTAAGAACACAAAAAGAGCTCAGGCCAAAAATCCTTCTTATCTAGCACACATTCCCGTGAAACCATATTCAAGAAGGTTGTGAACACGAACCAAAGATGATGGAGTCCTTCCAAGTGTATTTAAACTATGACGTATGCGATTCAGGAGGCGGTTAATATCTTGTCGTTATTGTCAGTCGATTCATCCATGAGCTTTTCCTCTCCTCTTTTAAAATCACCTCAGTTGCTGGTCATCAACACGAGGTGCTGATTCCATAGTTTAACCATGGACTGTTGAATTCAGACCGTTAAAACTGGGGGCAATTTTTCTCCAAACTAAGACGGTGCTGAATCCTGCTCCCCCACTTTCGAGAAAATTCCCTCTCTTTCCCATCTCTTTCATTGGGAACGGAAGCATTTGTGCAGTAGTCCTCAGGACTCGTCTTTTGAGAAGCAAAAGCTTCAGACAAAATCAGAGAATGGTTGCAATGACTCCATCATCCAAGAGAGTCAATTTGGTATAGTGGTTAAGGTTTCACGCTAGAAACCAGGAGACCATGAATTCTACTCCAGCCTTAGGCACAAAGTCCCTCTCTTCAACGTAGAGAGGAAGGAGGCAATGACAACTCCATCTAAAAATAATCTTGCCAGTTCATTAGCAGCTCCGGTGGCCTAGAGGTGGAGTTCTCGCCTCACAATCAGGAGGCTGTGAATTTGATCCTAGGTAGAGGCTAATAATTGGAATAGACTCTCCTGCTGGAGCAGGGGATTGGACTAGATGACCTCCAAGGTCCCTTCCAACTCTGTTATTCTATAAAATCTACCTAAGGGATATTAACGGTGGAGCAGGAATGAGGGGTCATTACATCATAGAGTAGGGAATGGGCAACTCTTGGAATTTTGAGAAGCACCTGAAGGGAAGCCCTTACTATCATTTCTATACAGGACATAAACAACTGCTTGTGTGAATTCTTCACAAAAACCTTTCTACCACTGCTTTTCACAGCTTCTACTCTCCAAAATAAGAGACTATTGGAGCTGGAGGCCCATAAATTAAGAGTT
>NC_142018.1:16885000-16977500 GCF_049901735.1 Notechis scutatus
TCTCTGCCCCTCAGTGTGACTGTGGTGTTCCTCGACAATATCCATCACATTGTGTCCAAATGACCATCATCGGCTCAATATCTGATATTTTTTTCAACATAGACCACCCTGTCCTTGAATAGCTGGGTGGATTGGACATTAACATTTGAACCACTAAAAGTCCATGTATTTGCTAAATAAATACATATATGAAGACCAAGATTGGCTTGATAAAACATATCAAGTTCTCAGAAATGCTTTAGTACGTTGGATGGGACCAGCCTTTATATTTTAGAGCTTAGCATGTTTTGCAAAGAGCAGCACAAGGTTCTTGCTCCTTTCAGCAGGATAGCAAAGATAGCATTGATGGATTATTTTATGGACTCTGCCTCTTTGGGCCATGCAGCACTAAAGCACACACACTGATGCTGTTACATAGTTGGGTAAGGAAATATCTGCAAGCAAACCCAGGAGTGTTCTTCTCCAAATGACAATTGGACTTTCTTGGTTTTTCTTGAAGATACTTCACTTCTCATCCAGGAAGCTTCTTCAAGAGCCGTGGTGGCTCAGTGGTTAGACTGCAATACTGCAAGCTATTTCTGCCAACTGCGGGCTGACTGCAATTTGGCAGTTCGAATCTCACCAGGCTCAAGGTTGATTCAGCCTTCCATCCTTCCGAGGTTGGTAAAATTAGGATCCAGTGTTGGGGGCAATAGGCTGGTTCTATAAACTGCATAGAGAGGGCTTTAAAACACTGTGTCACTGTGTGTAAGTCCAAGTACTCTTGCTATTCAGTTTTGACTAACTGGTAAGAAATGGAAAGGGTTTACAGTATATTGTTTTCTGTCAGCCAGTTGTTAATACTCTAAGAGTCTTTCAAATTCCTTTGGGACAACCATGACCTGAATGTCTGAGAATCTCCACAGAGGAGGTCCGCAAATAAACAAACACCAAGGACTCTGCTAAAATACATACACAGAAGGCACAGGGCAAATCCAGCCCTCCTGGCTTGTTCAGCAAACCATAGTTAATTGAAACAGAGCATAACTGAACTTCAAAACTGGGTTTTTACTTACTGGGTTTATATTTTACTACTGGTTCAGGCAAACCGGGCCAAACCGGCAGCATTTCACCTCTGGTTTCTTCCCTGCTTATACACAGTAGCTTGCCCAGCCAATGTTGGTGTGTGATTTTGATCTTTGGTAGTTCTCAGTTGTTCCTACAATATCCCAATCAAGGAACCACCAACTGAAACAAACAAGCAAAGAGTAATCAACAGCCCAAACAAGGAACCACCAAGATCACTCACACCAACCTGGACTATACACACAAAGAGCAAGCCCCCTTCCTTCTAGCTCTGATGATGTTACCTAGTTGGGTCATGAAACATCTGCAAGAAAACACCCAAGCTCAGAAAGCACCAAGGACTCCACAGTTCAACCCTAAGCTACAATCAGTCAGACAGAAGCTGCATTGAACCACTTGTCCATTGCGTAGCCAAGGACACTGTAGTGCTCAGTTTGGGTTTTAAGAATGGCAGCTTTTTTTTAAAAAAAAGAAAAACTTTCATGATATACCCAAAGGTGCTTTTTCAGGAGGCAACTGGACTTTTTTGTGTTTTTTTCTTTTGAAGTCATTTTGCTTCTCATCCAAGAAGCTTCTTGAGCTCTGATAGGATAGTGAGGAATGGAAGGATTTATATTTCTTGAAGACAGCTGGTCATTTCCTTCTTTTTGGAGGGTTGTTGAGGCCTCTTGGAGGTTTATCTGTGTCCTCAGAGTCACCTGAGTGGTGCTCTTGGTTCCTGTAGTCTGTAATTTTTCCCCCCTCTGGAAATCCATTCCTGCTCCCACACCATTCCAAGGGTCTTCATCCCAAATTGTATAGCTAAAAATTTGTAGATATTCTCAGCCATCCAGGCCATGGTTGTCCCAAAGGTGCTTTTTTTTCAGGAGGGAACTAGACTTTCTTGTTTGTTTGTTTGTTTTCTTTTGAAGATGTTTCGCTTCTCTATCCTGTCAAAGCTGAAGAAGCTTCTTGGATGAGAAGTGAAATGTCTTCAAAAGGAAAAAAAAACTGAAAAAGCACCTTTGGGACAACCACGACTTGGATGACTGAAAATCTCTACAGACTTTCATTATATACTTACATCAAAAATCACCCAAAGCAGCCATGCATAACGTGACAGCTGTTTATTTAAATTACCTTAGCCTTGGTGTGCAGGCATCTCCCTTTGACAGACGTCTGTTAAACTTTTGCATCAGAAATAGAGGGCCATATTGTTTGCCATATTGCCTTCATGAGGAACAGAGAGATATCAGTTGCTTAGGCAATTGTAGTAAGCCTGCAAGAGATTTTGCAAAACTTACATTAAAGAAGGGAGGGGGGGGCTATCCTTCTGCAAATAAAGTGTGCATATGTTTTGGAGAAACATTTTGATTCTATTTCCCTCAAATGACTCCCCCTCACAGCCCCAAGCAAATATGTCGGCAGAAAGAAGTGACAGCTCGCAAGATTGTGGAAGGGCCAACAACCAGGATGGGTGATGCAGGAGGGGGTGGGGGAAATGTCCAGTTTCTTAGCTTTGATGTTACAGAAGCACCAGGATTATTTGTGTGTGTGTGAGTGAGTGTGTGTGTTAGCTTGACTGTAAATATTTTGTGACATGCAAAGCTTCAAATTATACTGCCCCACACTGCCCTGTTGATTGAAGGAACTAGCTATGTCGAGTCTAACAAAGATGAGGACTAGGGGTGATATGGTAGCTGTCTTCCAGTCCTTGAGGGGCTGTCACAGAGAAGAGGGAGTCCATCATTCTCCAAAGCACCTGAGGGCAGGAAAAGAAGGAACAGATGGAAAATTATCAAGGAGAGTTCCAACGTAGAACTAAGGAGAAATGTCCTGAAAATCATCATCTTCTTTTAACCATAATCCCTTGCGGGGTGGAGTCTCGACAACTGAATGGAGCTGAGTGTTGACTGGCCGGATGCCCTTCCTGTTGCCAATGCGGAGTTTTGTTCAGCAGATAAATTCTCATTGTGCCCAGAGAAAAAATAATAATCTGCCTCTACCTAGGATCAAACTCACAACCTCCTGATTGTGAGGCAAGAGGTTACCACACAATGAGAATGATTAATCCATAGAATGGCTTACCTTCGGAAGTTGTAGGTGCTCCATCACTGGAAATTTCAAGAAGAGTTTAGACAAACTCTAGAATCGTATCTCCTGTTTGGAGGACCTCCAAAGTTTCTTCCAACTTTATTATTCTAGGTTCTATCTTCATCTATAGAAGGGGTTAGAATGACTCAAAGAAGGTCTATTGGTGATATTGTGTGAAGTCCCATCAAGTCTAAATTCTAATCAAGTGATTCACCCCTCCATGCTACGGTGGGCTGTGTTAGATGTGGCTTTCCTAAGGAACTCTAGAAGACATAGTGCAGTGTAAGACTTTTGTAAAATGATATATTGCCCATGTCAGAACACAGATAGTATTTTATTAGAATAAATGCATTACATTCATTTATTGCATTCTAAGCAAGCTGTTTCCAGAATTCAGAGGCACACTGAGACTAATTTAGACATCAGGAAGTCCTACGGAAATGAATGGGGTTGAAGTTGATCATTACACCTAACTGCCTCGTGGATTTCAGTAGGACCTCTCTGGAGTGACCTAATTTGAATGCTACTGCCTAATAAACGACAATACGAATTTAGAAATACCGCATTAAAAGAAAATAGAACTAGGTAGCACTAACATAACAAACAGCAGCTAAAACAGGAGTTGGTTTTTATGCTAACCTTTCATGCTAACTTCCCCTTGGAGAAGTCTGGAATTTGGACATTTTCTCCCCTACAAAAGAGGGGGGCTCCCTTACAAAACCCAGATATAGGCTGGATTCCCACTATAGGCTAAATTGGTCTACAAGAAGGTCTGGTGTTTGTGTAATGTTGTATAAAGATTACAGCAATGTCTTTAAGAAATGCTCTCTGTTGTTATTTAGTTATCTGATCTATGACACCCCATGTCATAAATTTGGATTGACCTACAAGTAACAAAATCTCAGCAACATTGAAAAATGCATTTCAGTATCTGCAGGACCTTGCTGAGCCCAACCTCATTACAATGCAGATGTGTAAGGACTGTGGTGGCGCAGGGGTTAGTATGCAGTGTTCCAGGTTAACTCTGCACTCACTGCCAGCAGTTCGATTCCTTCAATCCTGACCAGCTCAAGGTTGACTCAGCCTTCCATCCTTCCAAGGTGGGTAAAATGAGGACCCAGATTTTGGGGGGGCCATAGGCTGACCCTGTAAACTGCTTAGAGAGGGCTTTAAAGCACTGTGAAGTGGTATATAAGTCTAAGTTCTATTGTTTGTGAAGGGAGGAAGGGAGGGAAGTCATAGTGGTGCAGTTGTTACAATATAGTATTGCAGGTTGATTCTTCTCACTATCAAGAGTTCGAGTCTCACCAGCTCAAGGTTGACTCAGCCTTTCATCCTTCTGAGGTGGGTAAATTGAGGACCCAGATTATTAGAGGCTGACTCTGTAAATCGCTTAGAGAGGGCTGTAAAAGCACTGTGAAGTGGTATATAAGTCTAAGTGCTAATGCTATTGCGAAAGAAACTGGAACACTGCTTTCATCCAAACCTTCCTTGTCTCCCTGTAGTTGCTGTAGAAATACTGAGTAGAATATATCTTTTAATATTTTTTTTAAATAAAGCCATAACATTCAACAAACAATAACAATATTTACATGTACAGGTAATCATTACAACAGTTCTCTTAGTGACCATGCAAAGTTACAACTGCAGTAAAAACTTAGGACCATTGTTCACACTTAATGACTATTGGAGCATTCCCATGGCCATGTGATCAAAAAAATTTGACATTTATGATAATTTCCATGCCCCGGGGCCAGGGGAAACCCTTTTGCGACCTTCTGACAAGCAAAGTCAATGGGGAAGCCAATTTCACTTAACAACTCCTTGAACAATTGCAATGATTCACTTAACCATGGTGGCAAGAAAGGTCGTATCATGGAGCAAAACTCACTTAACAAATGTCTGTGGAGATTCTCAGTCCTCCAGGTCATGGTTGTCCCAAAGGTGCTTTTTCAGGAAGCAACTGGACTTCCTTGTTATTTTTTTCTTTTGAAGACATTTCACTTCTCATCCAAGAAGCTTCTTCAGCTCTGACTTGGATGGTGGGGAATGGAAGGATTTATATTCCTTGCAGACAGACCTGGTCATTTGCATCCTTTTAGGGGTCATTGAGGCACTTGGAGGTTTATCTGTGACCTACAGGAACCAGGAGCACTACTCAGGTGACCCTGAGGACACAAATAAACCTCCAAGTGGCCTCAACAACTATCTAAAAGGATTCCAATGACCAGCTCTTTGCAAGGAATATAAATCCTTCCATTCCCCACCATCCAGTCAGAGCAGAAGAAGCTTCTTGGATGAGAAGCGAAACGTCTTCAAAAGAAAAAAAAACAAGACAGTCCAGTTGCCTCCTAAAAAGGTGAACCTTTGGATCATTTAACAAATATTTCGCTTAGCAACAGAAATGTAAGGTTCAATTGTGATTGAAAGCCGACGTCTACCAATATCAAACTTAAATACCTCAAGGAAACTAGGGCTTAGCCTGATGCTTGATTGAATGTGAGCGTGGCAATAATATTCAGAGGCTTTAAAGGGACAATAGATTAAGGAGGATGGAAGAAGAGGCTTATCAGTAACTTCTTTGAATGATGGCTGCACAAAACCTCCAGGATTACTGATATATCCCAAGGCATCAGTCACTGGCCTTCGATGTAACTGATCTCAGCACAAAAGCCAGAAAGGACATGCTGGATCCAAACATAGCTCTTCTTAGATGCTTTAAAAGATATAAACAAGCATGAAGAATTTATCAGCCCCTTTCTAAGTTCAACGGAGGATTTTGTTCCTGTATTCTACTAGCGCTTGGCCTCTTTTAAGCATCCAACGTTCCTTCATTCTCCGGAAGTTGGATTGTCATTGGAGGAAACCAGCAAAGCTACTTAAACTAAAGTAGAATGTAATTACTTTCTATTAAAGTGCTTTGGGACAACCTAAACAATAATAAACAGTGAATAAAGAGGGGTTGTTGTTGTTGTTTTGCTTCCCCAATCAAATTATAAAGAAGACACAGGCAGGAAGGAAAGAGGAATGTCCAAAGGGAGACATTTTCAAGAGGAAAACTAAAGAAACAGGCACACATGCACACAAACTCAGGAAAAAATAATATACTTATGGAACAGAAATTGCTTTCAGAAGTTGTTGGAGCTTCATCACTGGAGGCTTTCAAGAAGAGATTAGATGTCATTTGTCAGAAGTGGTGTAGGGTCTCCCGCTTGGGTTGGGGGTTGGATTAGATGACCTAAAAGGTCCCTTCCAACTCTGATTATCTGTTACTCTTCAGATTATAGAATTCTCCCAAAATAGGAAGTGCAAATCTCCCCTCATTTGTATACTAGGTCACAATGAATATCACTACAATATTTAAAAAATATGGTCTAGAGCAATGGCAGGATTCCAAAAAAAAATTACTAGTGGTTCTGTGGATGTAGCTTGGTGGGCGTGGCAGGGGAAGGATGGCAGGGGAAGGAAATCCCCATTCCCTCCCCACCACACTAACCTGTTTTCCAGCTCCGTTGTCCTATGCAGGGCAACAAAAGAAGACCCAGCTGATCAGCTGGGACTCGGGAGGCAGAGAAGAGATGGGGGCAGGGACAGTCAGAGGTGGTATTTGCTGGGTCTCTGAACAACTCAAAATTTCCACTACCGGTTCTCCAGAACTGGTCAGAACCTGCTGAATACCACCTGTGGTCTAGAGAAAACTGCACATCAACAATAAAAACCCTAGAAGCTTTAAATGCAAGGAAGAAGAATGTGGATGAGCTCTTCTAGTATTGTTCTCCACATGAAGAGAATAAGTGTGCAGAAAGAAAATAAACTCTGTGGGTGAATCATCCAGAATTTGGATCATGTGAGGAGATAGATAGAACAGGATACCTATCAGAGTAATCCTTTCTATTTGGCTCCTTCCCTCTCAGCCCCCACAACAGTGAGAAATTGTTGTGGAGGAAATACAACAGCGGAGTAAAAGGTATGTTCACCACCTTGAATTTTATATATATATATAAGATAGTATAAATCAATTGATCTTTTATGATAGTCACAGACAAGAATAACTGGATAAAAAAATATACTACTAATAATAGTAAGAGTGACAGTGGAGTTGACTCCAACTCTTGGTCCTTCATACAGTACACAGAGTTTACACACTTCAAAACTACCAAGAATGACTTAAACGAGCATCTAAGAATATGGCTCTGCTTCAAGAAAATCGTAAATTCTTAAGCAGCCTCTCCAGAGAGGACTAACCTTAAAACCCTTGAAAATCAATCCGGCTTAAAGTCATAGGGATCAAAAGTCTGAATCAACACAGGGCTGTTCCTCTTTTTCTAGCTTTACAAAGGTTGGGTCCACCTATTACATTAATTCCCATGCTGTACTTTACTTGCAGTGTGCAAACTCTGTCCCGTTGCGATTTCTCCAGTAAACTGGAGTGAAACCCTCCTAGGGTTACTCCGCTAGAACTCCCGATAAAAACAGGTGTATCTTTTCCAAATCAGGAAGGTAAAACTGCCAAACCAGCTGTCCAAAATATATCTTTATAAAGGTAATAAATGAGCATGATGTCAAAGTGACCTCTTAAAAAATGCATGGAGCAAGAAAGATTTCCAAGAAAAGGTATCGTGCCTTAGAGCTGTTCAGGAATGTCAGTATTCAGTCTCGCCTACAGTTATTGGTTTTTTGGGTTGTTTTTTTTTTTTTTGGCGGGGGTTATGTTTAATTTTATGGCTTTCTGTAAAAAAAAAATCTATTCATCTCAATTGGTGAATAAATACTGTAACTATCTGTCATTTTCCTTGATTTGCTGGTCTTGCTTTTTCATTCTGTTCTCTTTAATCTTTATTGAGTAGAGCATTAAGACGCTGAGCCGTTCTCTCACCTCATCCCTGTGGCCTCTGCAGTTTGATCGAAAAAAATCGATATGCTGTAACTAAAGAGACTTTACTACTTTCTGCCTACAAATTACCAAGGGAGAGTTATGACTACTGCATAAGTAATCAGCTGCATTCTTTTAAAAGACACACACAGGCTCCTAAATGGGTTGGCCATCCAAATGTAGAGTGACCAGCTCAACTCAACCAAAGGATCATGTGTCCTTCTTGTGGTCTTCATATCTTTCATCCTACAGACGTTGCCTTAAAATTAAATATTGTCCAAGTTTTTTTTTTTTTAAGTTGCTCTGCTTTGCTTAGCTGGAGATTACAACATATAAAGAAGAGTTGCTGGAAGTGGATATGTCTAGTTTGATGAAAAGAAGGCCAGGGGATGACATAATAGCAGCGTTCCAATATTTGAGGGGCTGCCCCAAAGAAGAGGGAGTCAAGCTATTCTCCAAAGCACCTGAGGGCAGGACAAGAAGCAATGGGTGGAAATTAAATAAGGAGAGAACCAATCTAGAACTCAGGAGAAATTTCCTGACAGTAAAAAGGACAATTAATCAGTGGAACTCCTCACCTCCGGAAGTTGTAGGTGCTTCAACACTGGAGGTTTTAAAGAAGAGATTTGTCTGAAATGGTAAAGGTCTCCTACTTGAGCAGAGGTTGGACTAGAAGACCTTCAAGGTCCCTTCCAACTTGTCATTCTGTTGTTCTATTTCTGCTTGGCTTTGTTTTGCTTTTTTACAGCAGTAGCCAATCAAACTTTTGTGCATGTTGACCTTGTAAATTGTCTGCTTCTTTCTTTCCCTGATCTATTGACAGACTGGACAGTCAAGATTTATGTTATTGAATCGATTTTCTGATTCCAGCCATCAGCTTCAATCCAGCCCTTTTAAATCTTTGACCTGCAGATCACATGACTCATCCTACTTTCCTATGGTGAAATTTCAGAAGTGGGCCACCATTGATTCTTGTATTATCACTTAGCATATGTATTTTGGAAAATTAAGGTCTGTTTAAAATATATTGCAATTGAAAAAAACAGGTGTTTTTTTTTCCTGATGCTGGGAAAGTTAATTTCACAGATATGTAGGCCTTAAAACATTTTGGGCAGTTTTCTGCTGCAAAAAAACCCCATGCTCTCAAAGTTCAGGTGCATTTGTTTAGAAGAATTATATTTCTAATTTCAGTATAGATGTTAAAAGTTTAAAAAAGGAATAAAAACAACAAAAAGTCATCACCCTTTATTATCAGCAATTAAATAGAAAATAGAAAGGGTGGAGTTTTGTTTTGCTGAAACGTCCCTTTCATTCATAGACTTCCTCTAGCAATTCACAATTATGTACAGTAAATTAAAAATGAATGTGCATATTTGAAAATAATCATTAGGAAATCCAATAAACTTCTTTGAAAAAACCCATTATTGAAAGTCCAGAATGGTTAAAAAGGCAAGATATTAATTAGAAAAGTGAAGGAGCAGTAGCACAGCTGTAATTCAGACCTAGGAGAACAGTTCTTAGTCAGATGCCAAAAGATTTGGCCTCCAAATGTAATTAGACAGGAAACGGAATTTTGCATTTGGAATACTTGGATTAAGAGGGGGGGGGGGGGGGGGGGGGGGGGGGGGGGGGGGGGGGGGGGGGGGGGGGGGGGGGGGGGGGGGGGGGGGGGGGGGGGGGGGGGGGGGGGGGGGGGGGGGGGGGGGGGGGGGGGGGGGGGGGGGGGGGGGGGGGGGGGGGGGGGGGGGGGGGGGGGGGGGGGGGGGGGGGGGGGGGGGGGGGGGGGGGGGGGGGGGGGGGGGGGGGGGGGGGGGGGGGGGGGGGGGGGGGGGGGGGGGGGGGGGGGGGGGGGGGGGGGGGGGGGGGGGGGGGGGGGGGGGGGGGGGGGGGGGGGGGGGGGGGGGGGGGGGGGGGGGGGGGGGGGGGGGGGGGGGGGGGGGGGGGGGGGGGGGGGGGGGGGGGGGGGGGGGGGGGGGGGGGGGGGGGGGGGGGGGGGGGGGGGGGGGGGGGGGGGGGGGGGGGGGGGGGGGGGGGGGGGGGGGGGGGGGGGGGGGGGGGGGGGGGGGGGGGGGGGGGGGGGGGGGGGGGGGGGGGGGGGGGGTTTGTGGTCTCTCTGAGTTCACAATATGGCTGTCAGCCTTGGAAGCCGTATTTTCCTTGGAAGCTTTGAGGCTACCACATTTAGTGCCTGGGAATTTGGGAGGGGGGATTTCATACAGAGGTGGAAGATTAGACTCAACAACATTCTTTTCTCAGAGAGTCAAGGACAGGTTGCCCTGTACCTGGAGGGGAGTGATTGAAGGGATGTCTCCAGTTGGGATGACAATTTTTAATTGGGCCATGTGATGGATTGATTGATACAAGAGATGGATCGTTGATTTTCTTTGTGGGGAAGAGAAAACACAGAACTCTCAAATTTGGGTTTTCCCAGATGTGCCAATATGACAACTCTAATAAAATGGAACTTTGAGGAAATGCTTGTCTCAGAGTTTATTGGGTTGGAGTTTGTTAGTTGGAACCCTGACAATAGTTTATCAAGATTTTGTTCAAGCACAGATAGCCTCCTCCTCCTCCTTCTCTTCCTCCCGCCCCCCATTTTCAGGCAGGTGCAAGGAAGGTTTAAACTGTTGATCCATTGGTTGCAATGGGAAATTACTGATAATGGGATCATTAAATTTAGAATTTAAAATTACTTAGCAGTCTCAGCCTTCTCAGCCCTAATACCTATTGTTGCATCTCAGTGGTTCTGATAATGATAATAACGTAGGGCACTGAGGGGCAAGGGGAACGAAGCTAGAAGCTGAGGAAGGGTCCTTGTCCAATCTAATAGGACTGATGGCAACAAACCAACAAAAGGATAGATATTTGAATGTGTGTAGCAGTGTGTGTGAGAGAAAGGAGAGAGGAGAGGAAATGTGAAGGAGAGGGGAGTGGAGGGAGGGCAAGGGAAGGAAGAGGAGAAGAGAAGAGAGGAGAGGGAGGGAGAAAATTAGATAAATAAATTAGATCATTAGACAATGATAGATAGATAGATAGATAGATAGATAGATAGATAGATAGATAGATAGATAGATAGATAGATAGATAGATAGATAAATGATAGATAGATAGATAGATGATAGATAGATAGATAGATAGATAGATAGATAGATAGATAGATAGATAGATAGATAGATAGATAGATAGATAGATAGATAAATAGATAGATAGATAGATAGATAGCAGGCAGGCAGGCAGACAGATAGATAGATAGATAGATAGATAGACAGACATGAAGATAGATAGATAGATAGATGAAGATAGATAGATAGATAGATAGATAGATAGATACAGACAGACAGACAGACAGAGACAGACTGATAGATAGATAGATAGATAGATAGATAGATAGATAGATAGATAGATAGATAGATAGATAGATAGATAGATAGATAGATGAATATCTATCTCATACACACACACTTATTAAAAAGTACACAGCACCATCTGGCAAGGCAGCTTTTCTGAGGAAGTAGGAAGAAAGAAGGGAAGAGCTGCTGGCGACAGTTGCTAATAACTGTGTGTTTAACTGGAGTTCTGAAGTCGAGTTTTCCCTGGTGGAATTCAGCTGCTCCTGCTCAGCTCTTTGAAGCCTAATGGGGCTCCCACACAGGCGAATACAATGGAGGAGGAGGGGAAATGCAGCGGATTCCACCTCGCAAGGTTACCAGAAGATGCTTGTGCTACCCAGGCTTCCTCTTGCAGAGATGCCTAGAGCGAGGTACTGATGTGAGCAGCAAATCGCAGCCTCCTAAGAAACAAGTTCTTGCTTTATAGCAGGTCCCACTTTTTTTTTTTGAGGTTTCTCACCTATCCTAAAGGCATATTTCCTTCCCATTATTTAACAGTGGAGCATCTACAATTTTCTGAGGAAAAACAGGTGTTCCTATGTAGCCAACCCGTGTCTCTTAATTTGCTTTTGTTTCTAAGTGATGATAATGAGCTCTGGATTTCTTCATGTTCCTGACCTTTATTTCATACTGTCCTATCCTCAATGGGGTTTTTCATTGACCAAAAGGCCTACGCTACATAACAAAAAGAGAACAAGTTTTGGCCCAATGAATTTCAATGGGAAATCTCGGTCTAAGGGTTCGCCCGTTTTGTCTGCAAAAAGTTCTCCAATTGCATTGAAAGATATTTTTTTCTGAAAACCTGGAGGGTCATCATAAGAACTCAGATATAGGAAGCTAGATATGTATGGCTCCATCTAAGATAACTTTATACCGGCCTAAGATTGCAGTGCAATCAAAGTTCAATGTCAGGTCTGAGTAGGCCATCAGCCTCACGCTGTGGATGTGCCCACTCTCCTTGTTATTAGAGTTCTCTAGCAGAATTCACAAGCCAAGCTGTGACTATAAATCTTTGTTCTTCCAGAAATTCAACCCCACATTCAGGAACTTCATGGAGTTAACATCCCTACACTAGTAGCTTTATTGCAGAACACAGAATTCAAACTCCTCATATAAGTGTCAGCTTCGGGGTCCAAATCAAAAGCTTCTTTTCATCCATACTTTTTCTAATCAACACAGTTGGCCATTCTTTTATGAGCATTGAGATGTGAATATACCTAACTTACATATTGGTTTTCTGTAATTCGAGCAACTCTGGTTCTTAAATTACTGGCTCCAGTCCTTATAGCAGCCAGCTGTTATTTGTTCTTCAAAGATATGGTGACCGATCCATAAAAGTAGCATCTTTGGACAGAAGTAGAATTAATCTGGATGGTGATCAACTTATCTATCCTAAATCAGTTCTAAGATTTGCACTTGGAGAGATGTACCATCAGATAGTATCCATATTTAAGGTAAAGGTAAAGGTTCCCCTCACACATACATGCTAGTCATTTCCAGCTCTAGGGAGTGGTGCTCATCTCCATTACAAAACTGAAGAGCCAGCACTGTCCGAAGACGTTTCCGTGGTCATATGGCCGACATGACTAAATACCAAAGAGCGCTGTTACCTTCCCACCAAAGTGGTCCCTATTTTTCTACTTGCACTTTGACATGCTTTCAAACTGCTAGGTTGGCAAAAGCTGGGACAAGTAATGGGAGTTCCCTCCATTATGCAGTGCTAAGGATTCGAACCACCAAACTGCCCACCTTTCTGATCGACAAGCTCAGCGTCTTAGCCACTGAGCTACTGCGTCCCTAATAGTATCCATCTTTATAGTATCCATCTTTATAGCATCCATATAGTATCCATCTTTAGTGGTAGCTAAATTGAAGCTCCGCCTCCATCCAAATAAACAGATCCAGGGACGTCATGCCTACCGTGCCACCTGAAGGATGGCATGGTGGAAACCAGGGCTATACAGAGTGAGATAATTGCAATGGAACTGTAGTTAGATTAGTGAATGTTGTGAACCTTTCTTCCTGCTGTATACATACGTTACAATATTTGCTTGAATAAGGTTGCTAATCTTTCCTGAGCTAAACCAGAACCAAATGCAGGCAGATTATTGACAATTGCAGCTTGACAGTAGGTGGGATTGGCTGAAGGAGCTCCAGTGGGACATCTGGGAGATGAAGTGGAAAATTGTTATTAACAAATTGAAACTCAAGGTAGCTTTGGGATTCCTGATTCACATGCTGGGAGAAAAAGGGCAAATCCTGCCTGAAGTACTGTTGATCTTCTGCAAATCGACTTGAAATTGGCAACCAAACAGTCTGGTTTCCTAGATTAAATATCAGGATGTGACTATAAAAGTACCAGATTCCAGAGCTTCTGAATCTTCTTAGCTTCTTGGCTGTGGTTAGTTTCCCCCTTTGGCTATGGAGAGACAGTGGTGAGATTGAATTTTTTTTACTACCAGTTATGTGGGCGTGGCCTGGTGGGCATGTCATGACCTGGTGGGCATGGCTTGGTGGGCGTGGCAGGGAAGGATACTGCAAAATCCACATTCCCTCCCCACCCCACTAACCTGCTTTCCAACTCCATTCTCCTGTGCAGGGCAACAAAAGGAGACCCAGCCGATCAGCTGGGACTTGGGAGGCACAGAATAGATGGGGGCAGAGCCAGTCAGGGGTGGTATTTGCCAGTTCTCTGAACTACTCAAAATTTCTGCTACCAGTTCTCCAGAACTGGTCAGAACCTACTGAATACCACCTCTGGAGAGACAGTAAATATAAAGAGAGTCAAGGTCTTGGCAACCTGTTTTTGCAGATTCCAATCCCCAGGATCAACGTTGTTTTTTTTCTTCCAAGCTTTTGGCTTGGAAACTTTTATGTAGAGAGAGAAGTTCCTTGAGGATGGGCTTGTGCACAATCCCAAAACTTGGAAGAATAAAGTCTTTGGTCCTGGTGACCGACTCAGATTGGATCCTGCAACATTATCCTGGGACACATATATTTGCCTTAATTCATGAGAGATACTGGCAGCCAGCACTCTTCTTGAGGACTACACAATCTCAAACATAATCTTTTAGGGTATGTCTGATGATGGGATTGATGAAAATGGCAATAGCCCTAGCCCTTAGACTTATATACCACTTCACAGTGCTTTTACATCCCTCTCTAAGCAATTTACAGAGTCAGCCTCTTGCCCCCAACAATCTGGGTCCTAATTTTACCCACCTCGGAAGGATGGAAGGCTGACTCAAGCTTGAGCCTGGTGAGATTTGAACTGCCAAATTGCAGCCAGCCAGCAGGCAGCAGAAGTAGCCTGCAGTGCTTCACTCGAACCACTGCACCACTGTATAATAGCAAAGCTATATTAAGAGCCCAGACCTATTGGCAACCAAACAGTCTGGTTTCTAGATTAAATATCAGGATGTGACTATAAAAGTACCAGATTCCAGAGCTTCTGAATCTTCTTAGCTTCTTGGCTGTGGTTAGTTTCCCCTTGGCTATGGAGAGACAGTGGTGAGATTGAATTTTCCTTTTCTTCTCAAGCACCATTTTGCAAGCAAGACATTCTAAATTCTACCGACACGGTCTTTGATATTATCCAAAGACCAGGGGCTCACTTAGATTTCATGAAAGTGGCCTGCGAGTCACATGCAGTCCCAGTGTTGCTCATTTTATTTCCCTGGTTTAAAACAGATGTCCTTCATAAAGAACTCCTTTATTATTGGCAGGACCCAAGCTGAACTATGCATGTCCGTGGCTGTTATCAATGTCAGATGTTAGCCAGGCCTGATGTCTGCTTCTTGCTCTTGATCCTTTCATGTTCTCCCAGTTCAGCATGACACCAACAGCCAGAAATGTCTAATAGATCAGCAACGTAATCTATTATGTCTACGATGAGGTCCTGCTTTCATATCCAATTTATAATAGCTTATAGACTTCAGTTTACTCATAATCTGCATTGAGCATATGCTACCCACATGGAGACTGGAAGGTAGACTGCACAGCAGGTAGCTGTGTTCTAACACTAAAATTAAGTTTTTAGAATGGCTCTACCAGGGATTTACTTCAAATTAAACGCAAAGTCTAAAAACACAGACTTTATGCCTTCTGGATTTCACACTGAGTAATCTTTCTATCCAAAAATGAACTGCTGCATATTGTGACATTTATAAATGAAAGGAAATTGATGGAATCTTGGTTGCCCTTAGAGACTGATAGGGGAGGGGAGAGTTTGGTCTGTCTATAATAGGCTAGTTCCCAGCATTTATGTTTTGTTAATATACACGCGACCAAGAACATCCACAAATTGAATTGGTGGGGGGGGATTTTTTTTGTGGATTGTCAGGAAGAGCAATTTAGGGTATTATCGTGGCCTCCAAGTCAACTCTTTCTCAGCTCAAGAGCAGACATAGGTTGAGGATTCTCAGGCCCTATAAATTATGACAAGCCAGTTTTCCAAACCTCTTAGTCTCTGTACCAACAGACTTTGTCCTCAACTTGGAGCATCTTCTACCCAGTCCTTGAGAAGTACGTAAAATATTATAAATATAATAAAATATAAGGAGAAGCATAGAAATTCTCAACCATGCCACACACTTTCAATAAGCAATAGCACTTAGACGTATATACTGCTTCATAGTGCTTTACAGCACTCTCTGAGTCAGCATATTGCCCCCAACTATCTAGGTCCTCCTTTTACCAATCTTGGAAGGATGGAAGGCTGAGTCAACCTTGACCTGGTCAGGATCGAACTGTGGGCAGTCGGCAGAATCAGCCTGCAATACTGCATTCTAACCACTGTGCCACCATGGCTCTTAGGAACAACCTACAAAAGAATCCAGACAGAACTAATGCTAGCTGGACATCATTGGGTAAATGAGCTAGGAAGTGCAAAAACAGTGAGATCAAAATTGCTTCACAGTGACTTCTCTTGAATTCCCATACTTGGTAATCTCCTTCCTATAAAGAACAGCCTGATACTGACCTTGGCTTTTCTCTGAACTTGACACACATTTATTTTTTATGTTTCTAGATGTCCTGGCTTTGAATAATGGATTTGATTGATGACGATGAGATTAACTTGATGCATTTAGTGTAGACTTAACTCCAATAATGAGCAGTTGTTGGTGAGATCAGGGGAGAGTTTTAAAAGAAGGATAGTTTATGTGGAGTGGAGTTCACCCATATACCTTGACTTTTTGGGTAATTAGAATGAGAGCTACATCAAGCAGAGAAGAAATAACTGTTGGGCAGGAGCAGGTGCCTGATGATAAAAGTGTAGAAAGCCAAGGGTAAGCCACAGAGTACGATAACCATGACAAATGATTAAAGGAACTTGGTATGTTTCATTTGCAAAAAAAAAAAAGGAGACCGAGTGGAAATCTGAAAGGTTTCCATATATAAGAAAGAGTGGAGTTACTGTCTGCTGAAACCCAGGGCAGGAGAAGGTCCAGGAAGTCAAGTTGAAATTAAAATAATTGAGCTTCAGGCTGAAGAAGAAACTATTGATAGTATGTTAAGCAGCGGAAAAACCTAACCTAGAAGAACGATGGATTTGTCTTCAAAGGGGCCCAGATGGCCCCTAGCCAGAATGGTTTAATGGACTGCTACCCTGAACAAAGGGTTGTAACAGATGGCACATATATCATGCATTATATTAGTTTGCCTGGCTTTTTAAGTTCGAAGGGCAGGGTCAAATTCTTGGTTCAGACCAACAGGATATTCCTGGTGGTGCAGTGGTTAGAATGCAGCATCGCAGGCTGACTCTGCTCACTGCCAGGAGTTCAATCCTCCCTGGCTCAAGGTTGATTCATCCTTTCATCCTTTAGAGGTCGATAAAATGAGGACCCAAATTGTTTGGGGCAATATGCTGACTCTGTAAACTGTTTAGAGAGGGCTGTCAAGCACTGTGAAGTGGTATATAAATCTAAGTGCTATTGCTATTGCCTTTCCTTCCTTCCTTCCTTCCTTCCTTCCTTCCTTCCTTCCTTCCTTCCTTCCTCCTTCCTTCCTTCCTTCCTTCCTTCCTTCCTTTTCACCAGTGGTTGGAATGCAGTATTGCAGGCTTCCTTCAAATTGTTTGGGGCAATATGCTGACTCTGTAAACTGTTTAGAGAGGGCTTCCTTCCTTCCTTCCTTGCCTTCCTTCCTTCCTTCCTTCCTTCCTTCCTTCCTTCCTTCCTTCCTTCCTTCCTTCCTTTTTCACCAGTGGTTGGAATGCAGTATTGCAGGCTAATTGTACTTACTGTGAGGAGTTCAATCCTCACCGGCCCAAGGTTGACTCAGCCTTTCATCCTTTAAAGGTCAGTAAAACGAGGAGCCAGATTGTCTGGGGACAATATGCTGACTCTGTAAATTACTCAGAAAGGGCTGTAAAGCACTATGAAGTGGTACATAAGTCAAAGTGCTATTGCTATTTCTAATGTTCTTATTCTAATGATTTGACAGTCCTGAGAAGCATCTAGCTTACCTAAATTCTGGTCAACTATTGCACTATACTAATGTTGCTTTGCAATATAGTAGAATTAGTTTATGTGGCAGTATTTCCTGTCTGGACTGTCTGGTAAGGCTGACAAAGTAGCAAGTGTTGAAGAAATTAAGGGTTGCGCTGTTGCATTTATTGAAAACAAGCATAACACAATTGTCTCCTGTGTAGTATAAAGAATGGAGGCTCCAGAACTGTAAGTTTTTAAGAAGAGATTGGACAACCATTTGTCTGAAATGATTATAGGGTTTCCTGCCTGAGCAGGGGGTTGGACTAGAAGACCTCTAAGGTCCCTTCCAACTCTGTTATTCGGTTAAATACATTTTCTCCTTTCTACCTTTTTTTACAGGGTCCTTAAATTCTTAGAAAAAGTTTTAAGGCTGCAGAAAATAAAAGTTAAATAGGAGAAAGAAGGGAGGGAAAAGACATGCACTTTGATTCTTGGTCTCTTTTAGATGGAAACGATGCATATTATGGGATGGTGCAGAGGAGACCCTGAGATCCATACAGCTTGTACACCTCTCTGCATTGCAACATGTTCCTTTAATGTCTCACAAGGCAGCTGATATTTCTCTATTTAATGCTTGTAAAAGCTTCAAGATCTGTGGATGAAAGCTGCTGAATATTGAAAATGCCATGCCTGGCGCAGCCATAAATAGGATTAGTTTCAAGAACTGTATCTCATTTACAAATTGAGTAGCTATCTTACAGCAGAATGGTGCTCCCATTTTCCTTCCAGTTTTAGTCGGGCAGGAAAAGAGAATGAAAGAAAGAAAGAAAAAAAGAAGAAGGGGAAAGAAAAGAGGAAAGGGGCCTTATTCTAAACAGCCTTACCCCTAAGCAGCCCAACTTCCCATATAGCCCTGGGATAGAGAAACAGACTGAAACTGGCTGTTTCATAGCTTTGCTCATCTGTCCTTGGAGCAGTGGTGGGATTCAAAAAAAATTACTACAGATTCTGTGGGCATGGCTTGCTGGGCGTGGCAGGGGAAGGATACTGTAAAATCTCCAGTCAGAGGGGATATTTGCCAGGTCTCCAAACTACTCAAAATTTCCGCTACTGGTTCTCTAGAACTGGTCAGTACCTGCTGAATGCCACCTGTGCCTTGGAGATATATTTCATTTTGTTCAAAATGGTACAGAGCTTCCCGCTTGAGTAGAGGATTGGCCTAGAAGACCTTGAAGGCCCCTTCCAACTCTGTTATTCTAGCTTAATTTAGTTTACTTTATTGTCATTGCATCTTGTACAATGAAATTAAATACCATCTTCAGTGTACAATTTATGACCATGAAAATAAATACAAACACACATCCTTCACATTCCATACATTGAATTGAAAACCCCTGATATTGCATTAGTATTGCACTATACAGTAGAATTCAACAGAGTTGCTGCCCTGGGACAGAAGCTGTTTTTCAGCCTATTTGTCTATTTGTTTTTATTATCCTGTACCATCTACCAGATGGTAATAGTTCAAAAAAAAAAAAAAGGTGCCCAGGATGAGATGGATCTTTGAGGATGTTTTGAACTTTCTTAAGGCAGCGGGAGCTATAAGGCTCTTCCAAAGAGGGGAGAGGGCAGCCCATGATCCCTTGGGCAATGACTTCACCCTCTGGAGTGCTGTCCTATCTGCCACTGTGCAATTGGCAAACCATACAGAGGTGCAGTAAGTTAAGATACTCTCTATGGTGCAGCGGTAGAAGG
This sequence comes from Notechis scutatus, assembly GCF_049901735.1. Taxonomy (NCBI): domain Eukaryota; kingdom Metazoa; phylum Chordata; class Lepidosauria; order Squamata; family Elapidae; genus Notechis; species Notechis scutatus. The sequence continues at coordinate 16,904,587 of NC_142018.1, forward strand.
TCACCGGCAGTTTTTCATTCAGTTGTTGTTTCCTGAGAAGTCTCAGGTAGTATAATCTCTGCCAAGCCCTTTTGACTAGATCAGATCCTATTATTCTATTATTCTCCTATCCTTCAGGGAGACAAAGGATTGTGGAAGTGTTTGATGGGAAACTCATATCTGAGATAGAGATTAACCCAGTTACAGGAAGTGGGCTTGGCTAGTCTAGTGAAGAGAAAGACCAGGGGAGACATGATAGCAATCTTCCAATATTTGAGGGGCTACCCCGGAGAGGTGGGGGTCAAGCTATATTCTAAAGCGCCTGTAGGCCAGACAAGGAATAATGGATGGAAACTGAACAAGAAGAACTTTAACCTGGAAATAAGGAGAAACTTTCTGACAGTAAAAACAATCAACCCATGGAACAGAAGTTGCCCTTGGAAGTTGTGGGACCGCCATCACTTGAGACTTTCAAGAAGAGATTGGACTGCCATTTGTCAGAAATGGTGTAGGGTCTTCTGCTTGGGTGGGGGGTTGGATTAGATGACATATAAGGTCCCTTCCAACTCTGAGTATCTGTTATCTGTTAAACCCAAGATTAATACTAGACCAACAATCAAGAAGTACACAATGCCCCCCGCCCCCCGATCAGGGAACCACCAACTCAGACAAACAAGCTGACAGTAAAGAACTCTGACAGGGCAAGCAACCATTACATAAAGAGAGAAGAAACCCCACTCTCTTCTAGCATGGATGGTGTTACCTTATTGGGTAATGAAACATCTGCAAGAAAACAACCAACCTCAGAGAGCACCAAGGAACTCACAGTTCAACCCTGAGCTACCAATATTCTCTTCCATCCATGTCATGCCTGAGAGACTGGCTTCCTAGGCCAATTAAACCGTGTTTTGTTTAATAATATTTGATTTGGAAACAAACTACAACTGGCTGGGTTCCCACAACACAACAAGGTCTAAACTATGGTTTACAACCAACAACATTCAAGTCATCCAACATACTTAGAGTAAAAGAAAGCTGCCCAAATTCTAGCTGATTGCAATATGTCCATCTGGACAGAACATGAGGCACTGCTGAAGTTCTATAAAATAGTGTCTTTGAGCAGAGACGCAACAGCTCGGAAAAGAAAGATTAAACCATGGGAGTTAAAATCAATTGCATCCCATGATGTCACATGACTTATTGTGACATTTTTTTGCCTTTTTGGAGCTGGGGTGGGCTTGGCCTGTGCATGACACCTCTGGCTCATGGGCCACCAGTTTGACACTCCTGCATTGAACCTTCCATCCAATCCTGGTTTCTTTTCCTACAATGATCTCAAAGGTGCATTTTCAAAAGACAACTGGACTGTTTTTCCTTGAGGAAGAAGAAAACATTTTGCTTCTCACCCAAGAAGCTTCATCAGTTGGGAATGTCTTCATCATCATCATCATCATCATCATCATCATCATCATCATCATCATCATCATCATCATCATCAGTCACAACTGATATTGAAGCTTCTTGGATGAGAAGCAAATCCTTCTTTGACTTCTTTTGTTCTTCTTCTTCCTCCTCCTCCTCCTCCTCCTCCTCCTCCTCCTCCTCCTCCTCCTCCTCCTCCTCCTCCTCCTCCTCCTCCTCCTCCTCCTCCTCCTCCTCCTCCTCCTCCTCTTCTTCTTCTTCTTCTTCTTCTTCTTCTTCTTCTTCTTCTTCTTCTTCTTCTTCTTCTTCTTCTTCTTCTTCTTCCACTCCCTCTTCCTCTTCCTCTTCCTCCTCTTCTTCCTCTTCCTTTTCTTCCTCTTCTTCCTCCTCTTTCTTTTCCTCTTCCTCCTCTTCTTCTTTCTCTTCCTCCTCCTCCTCCTCCTTGGAAAAACAGTCCAGTTGCCTTTTTAAAAAAACACTTTTAAGACAACCATGACCTAGATGACTGAGAACCTTCACAGATATCCTACAGATATTTTTCTTCAACTTTCCTCTATTGGAAAACAGGCACTTTGTTTTGGTAAGCTGATAAATATGACTTGAAAAGGAATATTTCTGTAGGGAGGCCACCCACCTCCAGGAGCACCATAAATTTAGGATCCACTTCTCATGGAACTGGAACACCTGAGATGTTTTTTTTCCTCTCAGTGTGACAAGCTTTTCACGAATTGTTTAAAAGGATGTCAGTTGTGTGCCTCCTTGTTAGTCTTTAACTGTTCACGTCTTGAAGCAATTATTCAACTGATCAATTATGCTCCAGTCAAGTTAAATGCACGGCTTAAAAGCTAAGAGGTTTTGCCTTTAACCAGGTGTGCTTCATAAGTGATTAATTTGTTACAGGATCTCTCCCCATCATCCATCCTCTCCCCACCATCTGCACACACACACACACACACACACTTTTTTTTTTGAGTGTCGAGAAATAACACTTTATATTCTGAGGGATATTAGCCTCCAATTCCAATTGCATTTCTCTTTTAATTTGTTTGTTATTCAAACAAATGAGATTGTTTTACCCTGTTGCGTTGTGTATTGTACCTTATAAGATTTGAGTGCTGGATGATGATTTGATTACGGTAAGCACAAACAAAGATGAATGTTTTAGGAAGGCTGGAGCAATTTCTTAAGGCATGGCCTGCTTAGGTAGGTGCAATTCATTTCAAATGTAATAAATACGGCCATCCAAATAAATTAAAACAATGTTAATGCGGGAGGGAGGTAGCTTTCTTTCTTTCTTTTTTGCCACAGATAATGTGGTGAAAGATAGAGGAGAATATTACCAGCAAAGCTAAGGCGTTTTTATTTTTAGTTATTTGTTTGTCAAACATGTACAAGATAACAAGTATAGGTATGAACATAAATAGGAACAAAGAAAGCAAATACAGATAAATGGGGACAGTAGGACAGGGATGGTAGGCACGCTGGTGCGCTTATGCACACCCCCTTTAAGGACTTCTTAAAAATGGGGTGAGGTCCACCGTAGACAGTTTGAGGTTGAAGCTGTGAGGAGTTGAGGCTGTAACAACGGAGTTGGGTAGGGCGTTCCAGGCGTTGACCTCTCTGTGGTTAAAGTCGTATTTTTGGCAATCGAGTTTGGAGCGGTTTACCTTGAGCTTGTAACAGTTGTTTGCCCATGTATTGTTGTGGTTGAAGCTGAAGAAGTCGTTGACGGGCAAGATGTTGTAGCAGATAATTTTGGGAACTACGTGTCAGCTTTGGAAGCCATATTCCACTCTGCCACAAGCCTGAGAAAGTGGGAGTGAGTGGGGCGGATTCAATTGAGTGTATAGGTCATTGTATATTCTCCCCTTCCTAGAGAGATTGCCAGGGAGGGCAGACAATTTTTATGGAGACTTTGTCCTCCAGGATTCAAACCCAGCTATTACATGTGCAGTGGCAAAATTATGTGTTGCTGCAATGTGTACTAGGAAAAAAAAATGGTTCCAGAATTATAGCTGTCAATTTGTGACAATTTTTGGAGATAGAACAAACTTTAGAAAATGATATTTACACACATACTTATTGGCTCTCCACTCATATAAAACCAGGGAGTGCCCTTAACTGTTTGAGAACATGTATTTTCTTAACAGATTTTTTTATCCACTATGGATTCAATTGAGTAGCTCTAAGTAGACAAAATGAAATTCTTTTGTTACTTCAAGGTCATTGAGTATGGTGCAGGATAAAATAAGGATTACTTTTGGGTGGATCATGATTGGGCCATGTGATGTGATGATGGCCATGGGGGGATGGATTTGTAGTTTGGGGAATTGTGGGAAGCCCGAAAACTTTCAGATTCAGGATTCCACAGATGTGCCAGTTACTGTTCTAATAAAGGTACTTTTGAGATATGTCGGTCTCGGAGTTACTGATTGGAATGGGGTTTTGCTGGAATGCTGACACTATGCTTAGATCAGATCGCAGGCGGTGCAGTTCCAGATTGTCCAGGCCCAAAATTTCGAGCCTGGAGCCATAGTGAATTCTATTGGGAGTGGAGGAGTGGAGTACTCTTCTCAAGAAATACCTCTGAACTCACTCAATCGTGTTAAGGTCCAATATACAGTGTGGGTTCCAGGCGTAGACAAGTGTTAGCCAGCCATCATTTCAAATGGAAAGCTATGCTCAGTTCAGCATTCAGTGAAACAGAGCAACGTTTACTTCATGTTCATCAGGGAGAGTAGGAGACCGGGCAGGTTCCAGCCCAAGAAATGACCATTTTTATCATAATCAGGAGACTTTGGGGTCAAAGTCACAAAGATCCCAGGTTCCCACAGCCCCGTGATTACCATTTGCAAACTTCACCGCTGCTTCCCACCAGCAAAGTCGATGGGGGAAAAGGCAAGAAGTTGCAAGTTACGATCACATCCTGTAACCTTGTATGTAATGACTGGAGGATTCACTTAACGATTGAGGCCAGAAGGGACATTCTAAGTCGGTCAGGCTAACATGATGTTTCACTTAGCGACGGAGATGCTGGCACCCTTTTTGGTTAGTAAGTGAAAACCACTTGTAGTTTCTCACCTGATGTAGATCTCGTGATGGAACGTGAATGTTCAGCAGAAATTCTAAACAACAAGCCATGAATCTGGAAAGGCAATTGGATCTGGTCGGTGTCTCCAACTATGTATTCCTCCATAGGTACTTCCATTTTTTTCAAGTCTGAAAGTTTTTTTAAGCCAACTAACAATTTTGAAATCCAGGAGATCTCTAACTCCGGTTAAATCAAAGTAGAATTTTCTTGACATCCATCCATTATCTCCAAATAATCACTTAATGTTTGTTTATTAAAAACTAGGAGAATGATCTTCCTTCCTTCCTCCTGTCTATTTTTCCTTTCTCCCCGCTCACTTCCTTCCTTCCTTCCTTCCTTCCTTCCTTCCTTCCTTCCTTCCTTCCTTCCTTCCTTCCTTCCTTCCTTCCTTCCTTCCTTCCTTCTCCCTTCCTTCCTTCCTTCCTTCCTTCCCTTCCTTCCTTCCTTCCTTCCTTCCTTCCTTCCTTCCTATGAAAGAAAGAAAGGAAAGGAAATTCAACAAAGATGTTTCCTTTCAGTTTGAAGGGGTAGGCTGAATAATTGGGACTGATTGGGATTGATGAGAAATTCAAGCCATCAGAATTTTTAGATGAAAACATTGATTTTATGTCTCCTGCAAACACAGAGTTTTGAGACCATATGTGTGTTTTATTTGCACTTCTAAGGGATACTGCATCCAAAAGAACATTTTGTAAAAAAAAAAAAAATGATTTAGGAAAAAATCACACATTAAAACATATACAAACAATTGATGGTGTATAGATATTCATGGAACGTTCCCCTCCCCCACTTCAGAGCCAAGCATAGCTTCCTTTTAGCAATGCAGGAAATTTAGCTAGTGCAAAATTATAATAACAGCTCTCATCTATGCTAACAATACAGTAATTAAGTGACCTCTGGAAAAAATGTGTCACATCTTTTTTTTTCTGTGAAAGCTTGTAAGAATTACTTTGATAAAGAGTTTTCGATGTGTGTCAAATGCAATTCTTGCCAAGTGCTTTCTAGCTTCAAATGTGCGTATGTTTCCAAACATAGATTATAATCAGTAGAAACAGAACAATTGCCACTTCTTGTGATACAGAACTAAAACTTAAGAAATCACAGCCAAGCATGACACAATGAAGACATCTGGATTAGTGGTGGGATTCAAAAAAAATTACTACCAGTTCTGTGGCCGTGGCTTGGTGATCGTGGCGTGGCTTGGTGGGCATGGCAGGGGAAGGATACTGCAAAATCTCCATTCCCACCCCACCCCACTAACCTGCTTTCCAGCTCCATTCTCCTGTGCAGGGCAACCAAAGAAGACCCAGCCAATCAGCTGGGACTCGATGAGAGGCGGAGAATAGATAGATGGGGTTGGCGGGGCCAGTCAGAAATGGTATTTGCCGGTTCTCCGAATTTCTGCTACCAGTTCTCCAGAACTGGTCAGACCCGGCTGAATACCACCTCTGATCTGGACAATGAAGTAAGTAATTCAGCAACCTTCCAGATCTGTGAGGAAAAGTAATCAGTAGAAAAGAATATTTCTACCTTAGAGTTGTGCTTGGAGTCCTTGATACTCTCTGAGCTTGGTTGTTTTCTTGCAGACATTTAACTACCGAACTAGGTAACATCATCAGTGCTAGAAGGAAGGTGTTTTCAGAAAGGAGGAGGAGGATTGTGGGTTCCTTGGTGTTCTCTGAGCTTGCTTGTCCCTAAGGTGCTTTTTAAAAGAGACAATTGGACTTTCTGTTGTTGTTTTTTGAAGATGTTTCGCTTCTCGTCCAAAAAACTTCTTCAACTCTGAGCTTGGGTTTTTTATAAATGTTTCATTACCTTGTAATATCAGTGCTACCAGCTACCAAGGACCTCACAAAGGAAGGTTAAGTGATGAAACAAACAATTTCATCATTGAACGAACAATTTCAGACTTGTTGAATAACTGTTGTAGTAATAATGATGTAATCCTGAAATCTGCCAAAATTTTACACTGCCCTATCTTATATCAAACAGAGTTATTTTGAGTTTCTATCCCATGCTTTTCATTGCCCCAGGATTGAATTATCATTTTTCATCACTTAATAGTGCATCCATTCCTTCCTCAAAATTATATCTACATTCCCTTACAGGTCCTAAGCAATAGTTTTATGAGATCCAAGATCCAAGAATCTCAGTATATATACATATATATTAACACAGCTGAGAAAGTCCAGAAATATTTCACAAGAAGAGTTCTCCACTCCTCTACTCGTTGCAGAATACCTTATGCCACCAGACTCGAAATTCTAGACCTAGAAAATCTAGAACTACGCCGCTAAGTATAAGCGCACCAACGTGCCTACCGTCCCTGTCCTATTGTTTCTCTTATTCTTTTATTTTTCTTATATGTACCCATTTCATGTATTCACAACTATGTATACACTTATACTTATTATCTTGTAAACAATTGGCAAATCAAATAAATAAATAAAATAAATAAATAAATATAAAAGCATACATTGCAATGTCCTACCTGTCAATGAATACTTCAGCTTCAACCATAACAATACAAGAGTACACAATAGATACAAACTCAAGGTAAATTGCACCAAACTTGATTGCAGGAAATACGACTTCAGCAACAGAGTGGTCAACGTCTGGAATATTCTACCTGACTCTGTGGTTTCTTCCCCAAACCCCAAAAACTTTAACCTTAGACTGTCTACTACTGACCTCACCCCTTTCCCAAGAGGTCTGTAGGGGGCATGCATAAGCGCACCAATGTGCCTACCAGCCCTGTCCTATTGTTTCTTTTTTTTTTTTAAATATGTATCCATTTCATGTATTCATAACTATGTATATACATCTAATATCTATTATCTTGTAAGTGATTGACAAATGAAGTGTGTGTGTGTGTGTGTGTGTGTGTGTGAAGCAAAGGGAAGAATGGAAGTCATAATGCAAACCATCATACTTTTTTTTTCTTGGATAAAAGTTTGCAGACGCTAATTGGGAAAAAAACCACAAATAGCCTTGGGAATTTGATTTAAACTTGCTTTATTTTTATTTTATTTTTTAAGTTGTGCATAACTTACTTTGGCTTTAACAACACATTTCCTCTCCTGCATGTAACTGGATCTGCAAAGGTATAGAATTTCGGCTGGGTAAATTTCATCAACCAACATTAGTAAATTGCTCAAGGACATATTTTTATATGCTATGTGAAGAGCATTATACTGCACATTGATAGAAAGAGAAATGGTTTACATTCAGTGTAAGACTTTGTTAGAAAAGATGAACGTTTTAAATAAAATATGCTTGTTTACAATATTGTAGCTTCAGGGAGAATGGGAGCTGCAGTGTGCTAATTCTGATAAAACATTGCCCTCTTCTGGTTTTACTGTTTTTAGCTCTGTCGTTCATCTTTCCTCTAGCATTCTGTTAATCTTCCTCATATGATTTTCTACTGACATGTGCATCTTTAGTGAGATTGGCTGATCATGACAAGATTTCCATGGATGCAGAGATAAATTGGCATCCACAATGGAAACAGTTTTTGCTTTACCTTGGTACCAAGCAGTGGGCATTTAAAAAAAAAATTGTCCACAGGGCAAATGAAAAAAAAAAATGCAATGGGCACCAGACTGTAAACAACATTTCCAACTATAATTCCCTCCCACTCCTTTTTCCTTTCAGTTGAGGATTTAGTTTGATTTTATTTTTTCCATTAGATGTTGATTATTGGGGAGCTTTTGGTGCTCTCTGAGCTTGGTTGTTTTCTTACAGATGTTTCATTACCCAACTGGGTAACATCATCAGTGCTAGAAGGAAGTGGGATTTGCAGGGAGGAGGAGGAGGAGGAAAGCTGATTGCAATAAACAGCATCAATAGAAGAGAATATTTATAGCTAAGAGTTGAAATGTGAGGTCCTTGGTGCTCTCTGAGTTTGGTGGTTTGCTTGTAGATATTTCATGACCCAACTAAATTATATCGTCAATGCCAGAAGGGAGTAGGGTCTGCTCTCATACATATACACTTCTTTGTAGCACAGATGATGTTATTTAGTTGGGTCATGAAATGCCTACAAGCAAACAACCCAGCTCAGAGAGCACCAAGGACCCTATAGTTCAACTCTGAGCTACAATTATTCTCTTCTGTTTATTGCAAGTTTCTGATGTGCTAATCTAAGCAGTGTTTCTCACCCCATCCCATCCCCCGTGACAACACTGCACCAGCCATGAAATTGTTTAGATTTCCAGTCATACCTTCAATGTGGAACAAAATCTTGCTTTATGGAGAATTAGCTACCCATCTGCTAGCCAATCAGCTATGCCTTCTTCTGGATAGTTTATCCCATTCCATTTTCTCTTCCCCCCATCCTTTTTTTCCATGGAAGAATGGTCTGTTTTTAAGAGGAAAAAGTAAATATCCCAAACATGCTTTTTTTTCAAGAGGCAACTGGATGTTTTTTGTCTTTCTTTCAAAGAAAAAAGGAAAGAAAAAGAAAAAAAAAACTCCAGTTGCCTCTTGAAAAAAATCACCTTTGGAATAACCATGACCTGGGATGACAGAAAATCTCCATAGACATTTAAATAATCCCTAAATAATTACTTTGAAAATTCCAGCCTGATTCAAAGTATGTTGATCTGTCTCTTTTGTTCTCAAGTGGATGCATAGGTATTTGAAGGCTATTACCATTTACTAACTGACCTTGTAATTTGGAGAGTCAAATAAGGATCTTTTCTCCTACTCACTCACTCTCCAAAATAGAAATAAAGGAGTTCCTAAGGGTTTTACTTTGCTTGTTGTTGCCGGCTTTAGTGCTGGTGTCTCCATTTCAAGGCCATTGAGCCAGCTCTGTCTAAAGACATTTCCATGGTCATGTGGCCAACGACATCATGGAGTGTCGTTACCTTCCCACTGAAGTGGTACCTATTTATCTACTTGCATTTACATGCTTTTGAATGCTAGGTTGGCAGCAATTGGGGCAAGGGTAGGTCCTCACTCTGTCACATGGTGCTTGGATCTCAAACCTGGGCTTCAAGTTTTCCAGCCAACAAGTTTCCAGCATCTTAACCACTGAGCCACTGTGCTGCCTTTTCTCTCCAAAATACCTTTCAGTAAATGTAAGATCAGGAACTGGTACATGAGTTAAAACTTTACTCATTTACAGGCAGATGATTATATTTACAAGAAGCCAGAGTGACCCATGCCCAAAGTCTACTACAATGTTTTCCTGTCATGTTAGATGTCATGAACTCTATTTGTTATGAACAAAACTTGAATCCTGGTTTATCAGGATTCTCAAATTTACATTTCCATGATTGTGTGCCAGAGCAAATATTTATATTAAGAAACATACAAAAATAAGTAAAATTTCTTTCAGTTTTCCTTCCTTCCTTCCTTCCTTCCTTCCTTCCTTCCTTCCTTCCTTCCTTCCTTCCTTCCTTCCTTCCCTCCTTCCCTCCTTCCCTGTCCCTTTCTTTTCCTTCCTTCCTTCCTTGCCCCTTTCTTTTCCTTTCTCCCTTCTCCTCCCTCCCTTGTGTAGTCTCCCTCCCTTTTCTCCTCACTTCCTCCCTCCATCCCTCCCTTCCTTTTCTTCCTTCTGAAGCAACCATTCCCCAATGTTTTGAAGGAATGTCTTAAAAAATTCACACAGGCACCAGCCAAGAACAGAACAACAGAAATGCGTAAAAGCAGCTGACTTTTTCTCAAAAGAGAAAAAAACAGGCAATTTTGTTGTAAACACCGGTGTAAGTTTTCTTTTATATCTCTCCTTATTGTTTGACCTACTTCTTTTATTTTCTGAAGGAAGAATGGACTGACTTCCTGGCCTGGTGCTAAAAGTTAGTTTTTTTCAGCCTTTAGCAACTAATGTCTGTGGGATGCTATCACCTATTTCGGTTCATTCACATTCCATGAAAGTAACATTGCTCTGTTTGAAACTCCGGTTATTCACCTGAAAGAGGTGTGCCGTTCTGTGCAGTAAACTATGTACGATGCATCTTGGTCATCAAATTCTCATTTTACAGCTATTTTCTCCCTGGTGCGAGCTGTATGAGGCCAAAGAATCCTCAGCTAATGTAATCTACAGAATGCAGAAGCCCCCAAACCAAGCTAGCATCAGTTTTCAGGCTGTGATGTTGCTTTCTAGCAATGTTGATAAAGTTGCCCAGTCTTTCATCCCGTGTAGAAATCGTTTTTATTTCTCCTTTCCTTTGCAACCTAAAAGAGAATCTCTTGCTTTGCTCTTTCTTCTTCTGTTTCCCAAAATCCTGATCTTGCTATTTTATTTTCATAAACGGTTGTGTTGTGCAGAGCCTTGAAGCTAACCAATCACTAAGCTCTTTTCCTAAAATTCCATATAACAGTTTTTAGGGTTCTTTTTTTTTTTCCTGGTAGCAGAAAATCCAGTTTTCACTTCTTATTCTTTTTCAACCACTCGAAAATATAACTGTCCAGAAATTTTTATTTGATACTCCTACACACTTTGGAATTTTATGAATCTACTACTACTGTTACAACTGTCTTGCGTATGTGCAGGATTTAACTTAAAACGTCACAAGGTTCTCCCTTTGGAAAAGCAGGTAGCTATGACCCAAACGTGCTTTTTCAAGAGGCAACTGGACTTTCTGGTTTTTCTTTGAAGATGTTTCACTTCTCATCCAAGAAGCTTCTTCAGCTCCCTATAAATATCTATGGAGTTTCTCAGTCATCCAGGTCATGGTTGTCCCAAAGGTGCTTTTTCAAGCTGTAACTGGACTTCTTGGTTTTTCTTTGAAGATGTTTCTCTTCTCATCCAAAAAGCTTTTTAAATGAGAAACGAAACACCTTCGCAGAAAAACCAGAAAGTCCAGCTGCCTCTTTAAAAAGCATATTTGGGATTACCATCAACTGGATGGCATAGAATCTCTATAGTCTTTAAGGAAAAAAAAAAACAAAGTCCCGCTGTCTTTTGAAAAACACCTTTGGGATAACAATATCACAGTTACAACTTGGTAATTCAAGGGTCTTGTGTTGTAGGACATAGGGATATTTAGAAAGTCACAGCACTAACATATAACAGAATAAATACCATGACTATCTGAAGATTACTGCTATAATCTACAAAAGAAACTGGTTTTGAACAACCTCTTCCATCTCTAACAAGAATTAAAACTACTTCTATACTTTTAAACATTAATCATAGACCTCCGAAGAATGTCACACACACACACACACACACACACACAAAGAGAAAATTATTCCTTCGATAGAGTCGTGTATGAGTTCCAAACTTTTTCTAGTTCAATAGACCATTGTCACAACTATAAATAGAGCTGCTGTCTGAAACGTAAAAAGAACAAATACCATTTCAGGAGCTACAGAAAATGTACACAGAGCAATGGGTTCTTTCATAAATAACCAAGCATTGTGACATCTTAGGCAAATAGTTGAGAAGTAAACAGATGTATGTTTCCTTGGAAGCAAACAATAACCTTGATGTGGCAGGCTGAGAGGTAAAAATCTCCACATGATGACAATTACTGGGTAGGTAAGTCAAATTCTATTACTTTCAAAAAAGACTTGCCTTCCATTCAGTGAAGATTAACCCCCACAAACATACCTTGACACAAAAACAGGAAAAATGTTTTCAACCAGCAATCTCAAACTTCTCTGAGATGCGTCGAAGTTGCTCTCTGTGTTACAAATTCTTTCTGCGCTGTGATTCTGCTTAGGAATTCCACTATTTTTCTTTCCAAGGTTGGCTCTAGAAAAAAGCAATAAAAACTAACCTTAGGTTACTGTGCAAATATTATTATTTTTTAAGTGATCATTCATAAAGTGGCATGTGAGCTTCCAGAGAGAACCATTGCTATCTAGGCCATTTTTTGAAAGTGAACAAATAAGGCACCTATGTGAAGTGAAGAATACGGTTTCTCCTTACACTTTGAAAACAAACACAAAGAAGAAAACAGTGAAGGAAAGAAACCTTCCTTGAATATGAGCCCAGTAGACAATAATATCTTGTCTACTAGAGCACAGAGTTTGGTGGGAAGCCTAAAGAGAAGGACAATGACAAACAGCTTCAGCTTCCCACAGTATATTTCCTGTGGAGAAGGACCATTGCCAATGACAAAGTTCCTTCTCATGCAGGTTGAAGTCCTTGGCAGCAAGCCCTTGTAGAACATGCCAAGAGGTAGGTCTGCCAATAGAAGAGTACAAGTCATGAGCATCCATAAATAGTTCAGAGCCATCATCAAATTAGGTCAAGGCCCTGACAAGGCAAGGAGCTGTTAGGAAATTGGGAGTAGAAAATACTAATTGGTGCATTCATGACTGGGAATGTAAGCAGGACCAGAATCTATCCTTCTAGCTGCTTCACCCAGGTGGATTGATAATTGGTCCCTAAACATTACAGTTACTTTTATAGACTTACTCTCCTGTGGTCAAGGTCTGAGAGAAGAACTCCTAACATTGTCCCAAGGATGCATTCTCAAAAGGCAATTCGACTTTGTTTTTCCTTGAAGACCCTTTGGGACAACCATGACCTGGATGACTGAGAATCTCCATAGAATTTTCCTTGAAGACATTTCGCTTCTCATCAGAATTGAAGAAGCTTCTTGGATGAGAAGTGGAACATCTTCAAAGAAAAACAAAGTCCAATTGCCTTTTGAAAAAGCACCTTTACTTTTGACCTGGGTTGACTGAAAAATTCCATAGGCAACTCCTAACATTATTTTTCAGTAGTCCAGTTGGAAGATATGGTAGAGTCAGTAGTTGAGTTGAGGGGAGGAGTGAAAACTCTGACTAGCTTTGAATCACTGATGGGGAGGAAGCAGATGAGAGGACATCCTCCTTAAAACTTCACAGTGTTTATCCAGTGGTTGTGCAATGAATGCTTTAGTCTGGAGAGATTCCTGTCTTTAGATAAGTAGCAATAAACATATCACTCTGCTCCTTGTGTCATTGCTGCAGTGGTGGGATTCAAATAATTTAATAGCCCTAACGATTTCTTCTAACAACCAGTTCACCAAACTGCTCAGAAAGTTAACAACTGGTTCTCCCAAACTGGTGCGAACTGGCTGAATCCCACTATTGTGTTTCTGGCTCCTAACACCTGACATTAATGAAACATTCAGCTCTAGATTACAGTCTTGGTTTTCCTAGTTCTGTCTGATCCGCTAACTGCCGTACCACATCGGATCTCCATATAGTATAAGTTTCTCTACTTTCTCATCCAATACATTCACTTATAGGCCAGTTAAACAATCTTAGCTATCCCTTTTCTGAAATTTACCCACAGCTTTCTTTCACATGCATACATACATAAATACTTCATAGGGTCAACAGGTGAAACCTAGCTTGTGTAACTCACCCAATGTGTGGATTCTATAAGAAAATATTTTCTTATAGAATCACTTTTATCTGGCAAATTGTATCCATGTCACAGTAGTGTAACATTTACATTATTTCTACATTTTCAGTCAGTGTTTCAGAAGCTGTCTTGATTGCAGACCATATTTCCCTATTATTATTATTATTATTATTATTATTATTATTATTATTATTATTATTATTATTATTCACAGTTATGACTTTTAATGGATGAATTGAAGTGTGCACTCCATCTATTCAAGGAACAGAATGACAGCACATTTGAAAATATGCTTATAAGAAATTTATCTTCACTGAACCACACAGTACAACCGAAATATTAAGTATGAAAACCGAATATCGATGGAAAAGGCAAAAGGAAGTGACAAAGAAATTGGGCTTCTGGGAATCTCATCGTTCTTACATTGGGGTACAAATTAATGTCAATCAGGAGCTGAAGTGTTTGCCTCGGTCTGCAACTGGAGACCAAACAAAACTTTAGGATATGCAGCATTTAACTGGCTGGGATCCTCTGCAAATACAACACAAACATGAAGGGGGCCTTGTGAGATATTCCAACCATTTGGATAAATAGGGTGCATGATCTAAAGTGACAAAGCCATGCATGGTGGGACACATGGTTAATTAAGAAAAATATGTATGGGTGTCAGATAAATGAGATCCACTTAATGGAGTTCATATGGTTATTGGAAAGGAAGATGTTTGTTCATTATGAATGGAATCCATCATTTAGTGGTGGATGGAGATCAGTAATTTACAATGGTTCGTAACAGCTATCACATTTCCCCTGTTTTTCAGTCATATTTTTAAACACAAAGGTGCGGACATCCATACAGGAACAGTTGACTCCTGTGCAGACTGTCCCTTGTTCAGAGGTTAGCTGCCGGAGTGTGTTTGCAGTAGCTTCACTCAGTTTTATTTTATTTTATCAATTTTTAGTACTCCCACTGGGTATTCTTTGGATGAGATAATAGTGAAGAACACAACGCAGATAAAAGTGTTTTTTTTTGTTTGTTTTTTTTTTGCCGGAGACTGATAAGATAAGGGAAAAAGAAAGAAATGCCATGGTACCAACCCAGGAACTCTCCTGCCTGTGAAAACTGCAAAATAACCCAAAATTGAGGACCATTTTGCTGGAAAGAGAACTGTAAGTAAAACTAACCACCAACACCCCCCCTCCCATCTCCAACAAATGTGAGGTGTTAGAATGGGACCTTCAAAGAGAATTGACAAAACAACAGCTATTAGACTTTCCCGATCTTGTGGGGGGGGGGGCAGAGGTGGTAATCAACAGGTTCTGACCAGTTCTGGAGAACCGGAAGCTTCTCCAAGTAGAAATTTTGAGTCATTTGGAGAACTGGCAAATATCACCTTGATTGGCCATCTATTTTCTGCCTCCCAAGTCCCAGCTGATCAGCTGAGTCTTCTTTGGTTGCCCTGCACAGAAGAACGGAGCTGGAAAGCAGGTTAGTGGGGTGGGGAGGGAATGGGGATTTTGCAGCGCCCTTCCCCTGCCACGCCCACCAAGCCACGCCCACCAAGCCATGCCCACAGAACTGCAAACTGACAGCCAGCTGTTCTTACAAACAACTAATCCAGTTACAACCTGTATGGAATCTGAGATAAAGGCTAAAAAAGTCCTTGTTCATCCTTAGCATTAGCTAGTGCAAGAAAAAAGTCAACAAAATAAACTATTGTAATTGATAACTATCAACCTTCCAGTCCCTATGGCCATGGTCCTTCTCTTTCTCTTAATAATGAGGGCTGCTGTTTTTATCTGCAATTAATGGTTCTATTGCAGCCTATTTTGCTCTTTCATCTAGAATGCAGCTCTAGGGGGGAAATGTTGATTCTTCCAGGTAGTTTTAATCAAGAAATGCAATGAAATAACACGTTTTCTGTATCTTTGTCTCATTGATGTTAATAGATCCGATGTACAACTGACCTCCATAAGCAATACATTGAGAAATGACTTTTTCTTAGTTTACCAACAATGGTAGGTGTTCAGATTGTCTTATGTATGACTTTTCAGCCTATCTTTGGTCTTATGTAGAAGGCCAACATTCATTATTTTCATGCTTCATTCATTGTAGCATAATGGAGACATTACCATTATGGATTCGTATGCAGCAAGGAAGCTGTACATGTACTCTGATTTAATTTCAGATTTAATTGGATCTCATATGATATCCTGAAACCAGATTAGAATGAGAAGAATGAATCAGTGCTTGGACATCTTGTAAGTCAACAAGCCAACAACACTGAGATATGGGATTCAGTTCAACAAAGCTCAAAACTGCAACCCAAAAGGGAGAAATATTTCATCTGAAATACTCCACTCCATCAATCTAACAACCGAAGAATTTCTGTTGTGTAAATGGGGACGCTGTTTCTTCTCCACGGTCCTATTTTTACCCTACATTCTGTTGTTGGTCCACATCAGGAAGAATATGCTTACCATAAGATTTCAAGAGATTTCCAATAAAGTATTTGAAATTGAGTTGAACTGATAGTGAAGCGCATGCTGAGAAGAAAGGTCATCGTAGACCAAGAAAGTAGCACAGCGAAAAGGGAAATTAAACCAACTCTGCAGATGAATTATAGGTTAACTAGTATTCTATTCAGAAAAGCACTTGTCGATATTATTTATATCCCATTTCTGTTGGGGGGAAATGTAATAAAATGAACTCTAAGAATAGAAAAGAACATTACCTACCCCTCAGGCAATCAGATTTCCATGATTTCCCCCCTTCGGTAGGGTTCTTTAGTGTTTCACTCTGTAATAAAGTTACACAATTCTTTGATCAAATTTATCTAGTTTGATCCTTTGAGCATGTTGAGAGATTGAACACTCTGTGAACTCAGTCGTACAAAATTGCATCCCAGACTAAGTGCTTCCGCATAAGTCATTTTTTTGGGAGACAAAGGATCAAGATTGACACAAGGAGAAAAATATGGACTTCAATATTATTAATGATTGCAGATCAGTGTTGAAATGGAAGAGACTAGAACATCAAGCAAACCTATGAAAAATTTCTTCTAGATCCTTCCAGATTCTTCCATATTTGACTACCAGTCCTTTGTCATTCAAGCAAAATAGAAGTGCAGAAAACCTATCATGAAGGAGAAAAAATTACAGATCACTCAAGGATGAAATAACTGGCCCATGCAAACACCATAAATGTAGTAAGCCTAGAGAGTCTTTTGGAAGAAAAGAAGAGGATGACGATCAAGAGAGTCATAAAACAAATCACCTTATAGCCATGAGGTAAATGGTGGCTGAATTCTGAACATTAATTGCAACTAATGAGCTAACGGATGTTAACATCTGGTCACCTTGGACAACTGCCAGTGACCATTTCCTGTTCTGCTCCATGATTTTCTTTTTCTTTCTTTCAACTCCAAAATCACTTAGACCCAGTGCCAAGTCACAGAAATGAGGGGAATTTGGGGGTCATCTGATTTAAGGCCTCCTCAAACGCAGAGTCAGTTCTTGAATTATTCCAACTTTTAACATCATTTTGTAGCTTAACTGGGCAAAATTCATGTTGTCTCTTTAACTGTTGTGTGTTGTGAAGATACCTTCTGGAGGGCAGGATTTTCTCATCCTTCAACCATTTTTTTTTTTAAAGAGCTGAAAATAACCTACCCAAAGTTGAAAGCACTTTCCCAACACTTATTTTCATTTTGGGGGTTGGTTGGTGGAGAGAAGGGTCAGTGATGAATGTTCTGCTCCAGTGTTTCTTTCTCCCACTACATTTAGTGCTTTAAAAAGGCATTTAACTGTTATGAGGCATAAAATCAATCTTGACAATTATGAGGAATAAAATGGCTACGCTTTACAGAGATAGTAAAAGTTGTTTTTCTTTAAAAATGGGGGAAAATGTACGTGAATAATAAATGGTGGTGCAGGATCTTTAATTGCTTTCAAAGTTCATGGTGGGGTCTTTATTTAAAGATCATGTCTGTAATTTACTCTTGTCAGCTGTTTTGTGACCACTCAAATGATGCTGGGAAAAATGCTGTTTATAAAATCTTAAAAGCTCTCCTTACCATTATTGGTCTGCTTTATTCAAATGTGAAACTCTGAAAAACATGCAAGAGAACATCCCAAAGATGCTTTTTCAAAGCGCAACTGGACTTTGTTTTTCCTTAAAGACATTTTATCTCTTATCCAAGAAACTTCTTCAGTCCTACAGAACTGAAGAAGCTTCTTGGATGAGAAGCGAAATGTCTTCAAGGGAAAACAAAGAAAATCCAGTTGCCTTTTGAAAAAGCACCTTCAGGACAACTATGACCTGGATGACTGAGAAATTGTGCAAAAGAATACATTTTCCAGGGTTTGAATAACCTATCCCAAAGTCATATACAGTCGGTTAAGAAGATGAGTGTACCCCACATTCTGAAACAAAGAAATCCACACCTAAAATGTGACTATCAAAATTAACTATCAAAATTCTCATGTCTTCGCATTTTAGAATAAAGATCTAAATTTGAAAAGGGGCAGCACAATCTATACGAAGGGCTCACTTTAAGATAAACTGATTACAATAATGCATGGTACAAAGGAAAGGAAAGCTTTTAAAATGTATAGATTGTGATGCACTAGTTTAAAGATACTTAATTGTGCATTTAAAGCTGTCATTTGGGGCTTAAAGTTCTATTCAAAGCTGCCATTGAGAGTTTTGTTTTCTGTGTGTTTTTTTTTTTTAAATCCAGATTAATATAAAAATAGGATAGAATGAAAGATATGAAATTGATATGCACTGAACATTGACTGTTTTGTTTACTTTTGGGTTAGACCTAGTAATAATTGGGATAATTCTGTCACCTCCCACCCTCATCCAAATTAAATAGGAAAACTTTTGAGCAATCATTTCCTAAGGAGAAGATAAACCATCAGCTGTGGCAGGAATCTGAACATGATTTTAATGGTAGCCCATCCAGAGGAATGAAGCTGAGAAGAGATATCTTGGATATAAACTTTCCCATGATCCAAAACTATCTAAATCTAGTTCATGAAAGTCCACAAAGTCTATCTCTATATTCCATGAAAATCTCAAATATCAAAACATCAAAGTAGAGGTTGATAACATGAATGAAAAGGACAGAAAAAAAACATGGCTGTCATTGCATGTTTTGTAACATACCTTTCCAAAATATATACAATTTACTTTTTCTTGGGATTGAGACAGTCATTGTCAACATTATTTTATTTATGTATTAACAGTAGCTAGAATTGTATTTGCTCAGAATTGGAAAAGTGATAAGATACCGATAGAGGAAAAAGTAATTGAGAAAATATTTGAACGTGAAGAAATGAACAGATTAACATTGGTAATCAAAGAAAAAGAAGAAATGGAATATTATATGGTATGGGATTTATTTTATCAATGGTTGGAAAATAAAATAAATTAAAATGGATTAGATGAATATATAAAGTAATAAGATAAGAATGTTAAAAAATAGATATATTAAATAATAGATATAAAAATTTGATTGTTACATGTATAAGAAATGTATTGAATATAATTGTAAGCACAAGATATATGTACCCAGTCAACACACAGTTGAAATGAAATAGAATTGTTGTAAATATAAAATAAAAATTAAAAAACCATTATTTTATTCCTTATTTCCACCCTAAACTTCCCAAATCATTAAAAAAAAAAAACTTTGATCTCTCCAGCAGCTGTTTTTGAGAGCCAACTTCTGCAATGATTACAAATGAAAACTAAGTTATGAAACCTTGGAAAGCAAAGGATACCATTTTTTTATGTATCATTTTAGTCTACCTTGGCTTTATAACTTTGAGTGCCCCAAAGGTAAAACACAGGGTTAAAACACAAACAGTTGCATTAGTGACCACAGAAAACAAGGAATGAAACTCCACCTCTGGGTTGCTTATAAACAACTCAACATGAAGTATAAAATGAAGGCGCCTGCATTGGGTACCATAACATACTTTATTTTAACCATTTTGGCATCTCTGTAAGTTTGGAACAGATATTTGTGCAAGAACATCAATAGGTTTCACTCTTCTCTGCATACAGTACTTAGAAAATTGGCATGCAAGTCAAGCATTCAGAATGAGCAGATTTGCTTCCAAGATTATTTTATTTTTATTCAAATGAAAGCCTCAAAACTAGATTTCCCCAGGTGCTGAATTTTTACAGGATGCAATTTCCTCCTCTACAGCTCCAAAGTGGAATGTTTTAGTAATAGCCGTGCCACAGAACTACAGATCATGTAGCTTAGTTCTGCATGATTGGAGTTGCAGGTGAATTTGCAACCGTACAAAGTTTGCATTTTGAACGCCATGCCAAAATTGCACTTTAGAGACCTGTTTCGGGACTTCGGAGCAGACGACAGATAACAATGGCGGTTTCCCATTTTCCCATTTGTCTTAATAAATTTTGATATATATTTTTTTTAAATGCATATTTACAAATAAGGGAGAGGGAGATACCATTCAGAGTTGGGGAAAATTGGGAATTTACTTTGAATCCTCTGAAGTTTGTGCCTTTGAAATTATTAAGTTTGCTAAACTGTTTAAAGTATTGTGTCATTCCTGTAACCTTGAAACAAAGCAAAAGAGATTATTCAGATGATGACTGGAAGGCTACTGATGTGGATAAATAACTTATATTAATATTCAAGCTCTATATGTGTGTGGGGGGGATATTGAGGCTAGCAAGAGGAAGAGGAAGGAAGGAAGGAAGGAAGGAAGGAAGGAAGGAAGGAAGGAAGGAAGGAAGGAAGGAAGGAAGGAAGGAAGGAAGGAAGGAAGAAAGACACTATTGACCATTCTTGTCATAAAATACAAAATGGTTTCGAGGGATTTGCTGTATGCCTCAAAACTGAAATATTACACATAGCTGCACAAAGAATATTCTCTTTGAAAGTCTATTAAATCCAACATCTAGTTGCACCATGTCCATTTCCTAGCTGGGATTGAGTTGCTAATGACTAGAGATGCTATCATAGACTGAATTTCAATCCGAACAGGAGAAAATGTGCAGTCTATATGTTGCTTCCTAATACATGTGCATAAAAAAAAAAAAATCTTATCATTTTTTCTTGTACAGGATTGTTGGTGCTTAATGAAGACTAATATGAGTTCAAAGCAGTGGGATCTAAGACTGATGGAAGAATGAATGATCAGACACAAAATAATAGCTTTCTAAGTGGCATAAACACTAATGTATGTCAGTCTTATTGAACTCAATTACCACCAGATGGGTGGACTTCAAATCCCAGAATTCTTAGCCATAGCCAGGTTGAAAACCACACATCTCAAGAGATGTTATATTGGGAAGATCTGCAACAGGTCTTCATGGACAGTGGAAAGGAAGTTGATACGTCCTTTTATTTGGGAGGCATTGATCCTGTGAATATAGTACAACCCCTCCTCCCCAAGAGGACAATAACCAACAATGGATTACATTCTAGACTTTACTAATCAGCTGAAAATTAAATCACTGAGCTCAATTTATTGGGTCATCGGAAAATTTAGTTTGAAAAAAAGTGATTTATATAATTGGTGGGGTGTAATATAATGAGCCTTGTTAAATGGTTATGACGTTTAAGTAATAATGGATTTGAATTTAGGAATGTGTTTATTTAAACAATGTTTCTACTATTTCCCATTTTTTTTAAAAAAAAAAAACATCTGAGAGTTTAGTATAAATTGCATAGCGCACCGACTCAAATTATAGAGCTGACAAACACATTGAGAGGCCATGTAAGAAATTGTTTTTCAACAGGGGAAATGAAACTTCTACATACATTCTTCTCCTGACATCGCTGGAGTCAACATGCAGAATACTTATTGCCTACAAATAAAGCTTTTTTCAGCTATTCTTTACCCCACGCAGTTCAACATACATCCCACCCTTCTGTTCCCCCGTTTCAAGTTTCCTGGTTATATCAGCTTCGAAAGTCACCTTGCATTAGCTAATGAGTCCTCTAATCAGCATGAATTGTCCCACCCACGGTAATTAGAGCTCTCAGTGTTTGCCCAGACCTGACCACATCAAAATAGTTAGGAACAGTAAATCAACAGGCTCTTTGTTGAAGTAATGCAACACAAATCTTGTTAAGATTCATTTCTGGGTTTTCTGCAAATATGGAAGGAAAACACGCCATTAAGTCTGTCTGTTTATTCTTCTCGGCTGTTATTTCTGATTGGTTGGGGAAAAACTGTCTCTTCTCCTTTTTTTTTTTTTTTTTTTGGTACATGATCTTTTTTTTTTTTTTTTGTAGGCCACTTATGATCAGGCAGGTGTTTCAGAACTTGTTTAGCATATTGTCTCCCTTCATCCCGGATGAAAGTAGGACATTTTTAAATTGGTTGAAGTAGGCACGCTAGCTGGGTGCTCCATCATCGCTGGGTTTTTGTTTTGTTTTTTTGCAAGAACAGGCTGGGTTTCTTGCTAGCTGTCAAATAGCACTTTGTACGGAGAAAGTTTCCTGTTTGAAGTTGGGGATGAAACTAGATGCCAGCATGGTTAATAAGCATTGTCAGAGCAACTATTTGATACAAGAAGGCCTCTTTTAGAAAACGGAAGGCTTACACCGCAAGTACTTGAAGGAACATCCAAACTCACATAAAAACATACAAGCAAGCAAGAAGGGTTGCAAGAAGAGAGATCCTAAACACTGCTCTTATATCAGCCATAGAAATATATACATATATACATACATACATACATACATACATACATACATACATACATATTTTCTTAAGTTTTTGAGGGTTTTATATGTATGGTATTCAGCTTTGTTCAGGTATTTTCCCACGTCATTATAGTTGTGCTTTTAAAGTTGTAGCAATGGTTCGGCAGAATTTAATCTGCCATCATCAGGCTTCTGTATAGTGTTCGTATATAGATAGATAGATAGATAGATAGATAGATAGATAGATAGATAGATAGATAGATAGATAGTGTGTGTGTGTGTGTGTGTGTGTGTGTGTAGGTCTAGGTGTGTTTGGGTCTTTTCCCGTGTAAGATTAAGAGTATCTTGGTGATGTTTCGGTGAGGTCCCACTCGCCATCTTCAGGCTGCTGTTTTTGGCTTCGTGCCAGTGCAAGCAGTGTGTGACCGGAGCTGCCGTCTCTCTATAAATACCGGTGGGGGGGAGGTTGGTGTGCTGGGCTGGTTGGCTGCGCTGCTGCCTCTTGATTGGTTGATGGAGTTGATGTTGGTATAATGGGCTGTGTGATGGCCTTGTGAGTTTTGTTGTGGAGATATCCTGGATCTTGTGCTGTAATCTTTTGGGTCGTTTGTTTTGTAGTGATCTTTTTTCCATTAGCCTCCCATTTTTTAATGGCTTGGGTAATGGATTGTGTGATGGCCTTGCGAGTTCTTTTGTTGTGGTATCCTGGGTCCTGTGTTGTGATCTCCTGGGTCGTTTGTGTTTTGATCTCTTTTCCATTAGCCTCCTGTGTTGTAACGGCTTGGGTAATGGGTTGTGTGATGACCTTGTGAGTTTTATTGCTGTGGTATCCTTGGTCTTGTGCTGTGATCTCCTGGGTCATTTGCTGTGTTGCAACTTCTTGAGTTCTTGTGGCGAACACACACACACACACACACACACACACACACACACACACACACACACACACATATATATATATATATATATATATATATATATATATATATATATATATATATATATATATGGATCTTTGGTTATTCGGGTTTTCTCCCGCGTAAGATTGGAAGTATCTAGGCAGCGTTTCGATGAAGTCTCATTCATCATCTTCAGGCATGTGTCTTCAGCTCTGTGCTTCTCAGAGTGATGTGAGCTTGCAGCTGCTTCTTCCTTTTAACTGCTAGTGGGGTGTGACTTGATTGGGTGGTGGCTTGGCTGTGTTCTGATTGGGTGGGGGTGTTCTCATTGGTTGGGGGTTTAGTGTGTAGTTCGGTTTTTAGGTGTTGTTCGTTGGCTAAGCATTTTGCTACAATATATATTGTAGATATATATATATACTGGTGGAAGCAAAGTGGAGAAGGCAGAATTCAAAGAAGACAATGGAACACTTAGAAGACAATGGAGCTGTACTTCAGATAGAAATCACGCATTGAAGAAAGATTGTTTTCATCTTCCTCCTTCAAGAAATTCCTGTGCATAGAGATGCACTGGACTTCACTTTCAGCCAAAAAGTAAAGCAAATAGGACCGATAAAAGAAGTACTAGATCTTCTAAATATATTAGACTAGCTCGATACCCGTGCTTCGCTACAAAACTATGTGGTCAGGCTTAATTTTGGGGAAGGAAAATAAGGGGGAAAATTATGCCTCTGCCTACCAGCATCCATCGGTATTCATCTGGCTAGCATCCTGTCAATGTGTGAGTTCAGGGCTGTTTGGAAACTGAAACAGTATTTGCTGTGTGAGCAAGGAGGAGACAGCAAGGAGCCTGGGCATGGCTTAGCTCAACTGTTCTGTAACTAAAGCTGCTTGGTGCTGTGAAACTGAAACTGAAACTCCTCTCCTCTGCTTGTGTTTTGCATTTGGAACGGATTTCTTTTCAGGTGGGGAGGGGGAGTAGAACTCCTTATCATCAGAGCATGTTAATAATAATAATAATATAGGAAATACTAATGCTCTGATGGTCATTTTGAAAAACCCTTTCTTAGTGAGCATTTAGAAGCCAAGAGGAACATACGTGCCAAATTTCAAGTTTGTAGGCTTTACAGTTCTGGAGATTTTGTGATGATGCGTGAGTGGTATTTCACTTATATATATTATATATATATATATATATATATATATATATATATATATATATATATATATGATAGATAGATAGATAGATAGATAGATAGATAGATAGATAGATAGATAGATAGATAGATTCAACACTAGTAGGAGCATTGGATGGATGTAGAGGCTCACAAAAGGTTAGCGTGTTGAAGACATTTGTATATCAAATCACAGAGCATTCCAATACGGTGAAGTAGGTGTTCCTTAAGTCTAGTTGATGACTTTTGCATGACACTTTGCAGCACAATGCTGTATGTTGTAGAAGGGTTGGTATTTGAAAACAGCAGGGAGAATTATTCAATACATCCTGAGCATTTATGTAATCATGGTGTGATGAAGGTAATACAAATGTCTGTGAAGTACAGGAATTGGAGAAGCACTCTGTGTGTTGTTTCTGTTTGTCCAGTGTTTCTCTTTCTCCTCTTTGCAATGTTCACATTCTTGGTTTCTGTCCTTTATCCATGCCTGTGACCCCTTTTCTCAACCCATTGATTTTTTTCAGCACAACATCTCTCACTATACAGGGAAGCAGTCTACCCCTGTTACAATCTGCTCCATATCTCAACCATCAGGCTGCCAAATATCAAGGTTGTTTTTTTCCCCTCTGTGACACATAGCTATCATGTCTCTCACCCAGACACAGAGTGAAACCCGTAACTGTGACCTTGCTGCTTCTATTCAATTAAAGGACCTCTTGAATGGAACACTGTCACTTCCCCAGCTGTTCCAGTTTAACAAGAAAGGCGTCTTGGGGAACATGGGGAAAGGGAAAAAAATTGCCGTTTTTGAGGTTATCGGTTGAGATTATGGCTGTTGGATGTTATGAATTAGGAACCTGATGAACCCAGTTGAATTTCTCTTGGAGAATTTGAAGGTGGAATTTGAAGAAAGGATCATTCATTTTAGAGATGCGATAAGTTTCGAATCATTACCATCATCTAGTCCAGGGGTCTTCAAATTTGACAGCTTTAAGACTTGTGGACTTCAACTCCCAGAATTCCTCCTCCAGTCATGTTAGTTCAAGAATTCTGGGAGTTGAAGTCCACAAGTCTTAAACTTGTCAAGCTTGAAGACTCTTGATCTAGTCCTATGAGTCTATGTGCTTTGCTCTAAATGTGAGCTGGTTACCAAGTGCCCAAAATGTGGTCATGTGACTATGGGAGGGGAAGGCATAATCTTAGGATAGTGCTTTACAGGTCATAAAACACCCCTGAGAGTTGTCTGAAGATACCCAAAGCTGTCATAACTCCCAATGGTCATTGTAAGTCAAGTGGGGACTGCCTTTATTTCACTTTTAGCAACCACTGTGGTTTCAAAAGATAGGGGGGGGGAATCATACCTCTCTGTTAGATTTTGATCTCCAAGTGTTATCACTTTGTCTTGTTTCCATTTGGAAGCTTATAAAAAAAAATTCCCTAATATAATCCAGCCTATCAAAATTATGCTATTTTGCAATTAATTAAAATTTGATTTGACATTTTAGGGACACTGATCTATTTTGCTATTTACGTAACCACATAATCCAATTTGCTGTTTGCCCTACAGTGATCTACCTAGAGACCAGAGTGTTGTCAACCTGGGGGTTTCAACACAGGCTGTTTTTCAGCCTAGCAACCACCGTCAATTTCTAATCTTCCCTCATTGGCTCTAGGGAAAGATGAAAGGAAGAGCTGAAATATAACTGACAGTTCAGTTATCACATCTGGAGTAAATGAAAAGCATGGCCTGAATCCATTAGAGACTATTAGGTAAATAGGAGAAAATTACAAATGTCCTTTTAGGCATGTAAATTTCAGGCTGTCTAGAAAAATGAGGCGTTCAACTTTTGACAGATTCCCCTCCAATTGTGCAAATCTCTTGGGAACAATGTGCTGTATGTCAAAAGGTAATGCAAGACATTTTCCTCCATCAACGAAACAATTGCAATAACATTGCTTTACTACTCACCTTCAGAGAGACATGAAAATGTCAGCGGTGAATAAAAGAGGCTGACTTCTTAAGTGACAAATGATGCTGGAGAGAAACTAGCCCTTGGTCCTCTTGGGATACGGATTTAATCAGAACAAGACAGACCTTATGTAGATTTAAATTTGTTGGTATGGTGTTCTTTTGTTGGAGGTGGTGAT
This sequence comes from Notechis scutatus, assembly GCF_049901735.1. Lineage (NCBI taxonomy): Eukaryota > Metazoa > Chordata > Lepidosauria > Squamata > Elapidae > Notechis > Notechis scutatus. The sequence continues at coordinate 16,931,316 of NC_142018.1, forward strand.
AGTTTTTGAGAATATTTCATGTCTTCAGACTGCCTTGGTCCAAGCACTAAAAATGCTCAAAAAACATTAAGATGTCCTCAGTGACTCTGAAGAACCAGTAATGATCCTGTTTTGGGGATCCAACATCTGGATTAGATGGTGGCCCATTAGCAGAAGATACTCATGGGTCAGACATTTTCTTCCAGCCCTATCAATATCTCTCATTCCAAGCTTTTCAGTGGGGAAAAGGAGGTGCAATGGCTCAGTGGCTTAACAAAAATGGACATGGTGGTCTGGTCTGGCCGTTTGTGTGGCAGAGTGGGCTCCTGTCACTTGCCTCAGTTTCTATGCAGCAAGTTCTATGCAAGTAGATATATAGGTACCGCTATGGTAGAGACAACAGCTGGTGCTCTGTGTCAGATTCCTGATGGTTCTAAACCTTCCCTGTTGTGGTGTTTGTTCGCAAAGCAGCTCTGGGAAGGGAGGTAGCCTTGGATGACTCTGCAGGAAGAGCTGTTCATCTTTCTCTCTACCATGATTCCAGCTCGCCCTTCTGTGGGACACCTTGGGAAGTGCACAAGTATGTCCTACACAATAGGGCTGGTACCTTGGCAAGCCAGACTACTACTCTGCAATAGCATTGTGGTCTCCTGGCTATTGTAACAATGCTATCTGATGATGATGATGATGATGATGATGATGATGATGATGATGATGGAGAGAAAAAATGAAGAAAGTTGTCCACTGCCTAGAGATGTGATAAAAACCCAATAAAATGATTAGGGGACTGGAGGCTAAAACATATAAAGAATGGTTGCTGAGTATGTCTAATCTGATGAAAAGAAGGACTAGGGGTGACATGACAGAATAGAATAGAATAGAATAGAATAGAATAGAATGGAATGGAATGGAATGGAATGGAATGGAATGGAATGGAATAGAATAGAATAGAATAGAATAGAATAGAATAGAATAGAATAGAATAGAATAGAATAGAATAGAATAGAATTCTTTATTGGTTGGACACACCAGGAATTTGTCTTGGTGCATATGCTCTCAGTCTACATAAAAGAAAAGATAGATCCGTCAAGAGTCAAGAATCATCCGGTACAACACTTAATGATAGTCATAGGGTACAATAAGCAATCAAATCATGCTAGGAAACAGTCAATATAAATTGTAAGGATACAAGCGACAAAGTTACACTGATACAGTCACAAGTGGGAGGGGAGGGGTGATAAGGAGTGATGAGAAGATTAACAGTAATACTAGTGCAGTGTTCCAGTGTTTGAGGGGCTTCCACAAAGAAAAGGGCGTCAAGCTATTCTCCAAAGCACTTGAAGATGGCAGGACAAGAAGCAACAGGTGGAAACTAATCAAGGAGAGAGGCAACCTAGAACTAAGGAGAAACTTCCTGACACTGAGAACAATGTTGTAAATGGTCCAACACTGGAAGTTTTAAAGAAGAGATTGGATAACTATTTGTCTGAAGTGGTGTAGGGTTTCCTGTCTAAGCAAGGGGTTGGACTAGAAGACCTCAAAGGTCCCTTCCAATTCTGTAATGCTATGCTATTCTATTCTATTTCTATTCTATTCTAAAATAAATCTTATAATTATATTTATTACAATCCAAGGCTAGTTTCATACCTTCCCAACAATCTCTACCCAACTTCCATCCTACCTAACAAAAGCCTTCTAAAATCTTGAGGGATCTGGAGGTTATTTTTGAAATGTACCCTGTAAACAGTATATGGAAGGCAATCGTTTCTGCATAAAATCTGGAGAAAAGCACCTATGAATAAGACAAGTGGTGAGTGAGGCAAAGGCCATTTAGGATACTATAATCCAAACAGAGTTGATTTGTGAAACTATTTGCAATGATATTTGTATACAGAGGAATTCTATGTGTGTGTTCTTTTTTTAAATGAAGGCATTAAGAGTGGAACATTGCTCGCTTCGGGCACCATTGTGTTTGCATTGTGTAAAATTGAAATAATCTAGTGAATGTCTATGCAAATCTTTCTTCTTTTGCATACAAATAGCCCCACATCTTTGCTTACACAATATTAATGGAGGAAAAAATATGAATCAAGTCATTCAAAAGAATCTATCTATCTATCTATCTATCTATCTATCTATCTATCTATCTATCTATCTATCTATCTATCTACTTATCTATCTATCTATCTGTCTATCTGAGACAACCCCTGCCTTAATTTGTTTAATTTTTAAAAAAGAATTTGAGGGGGAGGGTGTGTAAAGAATGCTGTATTTTGAGTGCTAGAGCCGTACATTTTTTAAAAAGGCTATAAAACTGCAATATGTAAAATATAGTTTAAAAGGTGGAACTATTTCTAGATGAAATATAAGGCTATTTAAAAGGAAGTAATATGGTGGAAGAAGGATGATGGTTTAAACGTGGCACAATTTAGAGCGAAAATGCTAAAAGAAATGCTATAAAAGAGAACAAATAGCTTAGCTTTGGAATATTTCTGTTCATTATAATTTCTCATTCATCAGCTTCCACTAATGGCTCCAGAAGAAGCCATTATAGAGAAGTCAACCCTCTTGATGTGGTCGGGATTTTCTTTCTGTGTTTCTATTTCAAGGTATTTAGGTCTGTAATTTTACCAGGTTTTCACCTTGCTTTGCACTATTTTCAGAGCTTCAGAAAACACACAAGGTTGTGATTAAAATGGTCTTTGTTTTGTTTTGAACAACGCACTAAATCTTTCCACTTATGGCCAACTTAGACAATACCTTAAAATGTGCAGACTTTTAACGTATTCAGGAGCCCCTATATAAATGAGAACTTTATCTCCCTCTACTATGACGTTTTCATGGCTGTGGTTGTTTTTGCTCCTTAAACACAATTTATATAGATGAGTCCTATCCAGGGGTGGGATTCTACCAGTTCGGCTCGGTTCAGGTGAACTGGTAGCTCCAAAGATCAGCTGGGAGCAAACCGATTCTCTCTGAAGATCAAGGTATATCCTTCTTTCCTCCACCGATCGGCTGTTTTCCGAAGATCAGCTGTGCCAATCGCGTGGCACCGCTGATCCCCCCCCCCCCTGTTGTTGTACTGCTTCACCCTGGAGGCTTCCCGGAGGGCCAGTAGGCAACAAAAAAAGCCCCACGCCCACCCAGTCACATGACCACATGGCCATGCCCACCTAGCCACGCTCACCTAGATACACCCACAGAACCAGTAGTTTAAAAAATTGCATCCCACCCCTGGTCTTGCCACATTAACTAGGGATGTTGCATATACCTACAAGTAGTCCTTATTTAGTGACTGCAATTAGGACCAGCAATCTGGTTGTTAAGCAAAGCAGTCTCTAAGTGACAGCTCTTATGATCTTACTTCAGCTTTCCTCTGCTTTACAGACCAGCAATGTTTGCAAATCAGTGATGGGATCCAAATTGTTTTACCAACGGTTTGGTGGGCGTGGCTTGGTGGGCATGCTTTGCCTAATGCCAGCAGACAGCTTTCCCCACACCAGCTCAGACCTGCATTTTTTACTATCGATTCGGCCGAACTGGTCCAAACCAGTAGCATATCACCACTGTTGCAAATGCAATGACTAGTTGCAAAACTACTTTTTCATCCCCTTCATAATTGCGAACAGTTGCTAAACAAGGCAACAGGTTGTTAAACCTATTGTCTAAATCAATAACATCAATTTAATTCAGATTGTATTATCATAAACTATACCTCAGCAATGGACGACTGGTGAGCTTCCAAAGTCTGCTGAACTACAACCATTATTCTCTTTCATCACTGGCAACATTAGCTGTGGATTCTGGATGTTGTAGTGAAATGATTCTCCTCATGAAATGGTTGCAATCGTTGTGTGCCCCAGATCATTCAAGCATCATGTTGAGCTGCCATCCAAATTTATTTATTTTTATTTTATTTATTTATTTTGTCAAGTATGTGTTAGATAACAGATATAATTAGGAACATGATTATGAGTACATGAAATGAGTACAAATAAAAGGGGACATTAGGACAGGGACGGTAGACACATTGGTGCTCTTATGCATGCCCCTTACAACCTCTGAGGAATGGGGTGAGGCCAACAGTAGTCAGTCTAAGGTTAAAGTTTTGGGGGTTTGGGGAAGAGTCCACAGAGTTAGGTAGTGCATTCCAGGCATTGACTGCTCTGCTGCTGAAGTTGTATTTCCTGCAATTGAGTTTGGTGTGATTTACCTTAAGTGTGTATATATTGTGAGCTCATATATTGTTGTGGTTGAAGCTGAAGTAGTCATTGAAGGTAGGACGTCATAGCAGATAATTTTATGCACTATGCTTAGGTCAGATCAGAGGCGGCATAGATCTAAGTTGTCTAAGCCCAAAATTTAAAGTCTAGGTAAGGTATTAAGGTATTCTGTTGCGAGCAGAAGAGTGGATTCTCAATATCTACATTCTCAATATCTCAATTCAATCTAAATTCTCAATATCTAAATGCTGGTGGGTTACCAGCTGGATTATATCAGTCCTGTTTCATTACTTCCATATGTTAATTACTGGGGGGGGCGGGGTTAAGAATAAAAAATTTATGAAGACAATGCCACTGTTAATACAATTTGCTTTGTTAAAGCACTTACAAGGAGTAAATAAGGTCATTAACATTTTTCCCTTGGTTCATTTGATGAGGTTAAATAGGATGAATGTCATAATTTGTAGTGCTGTTAAGATAAAGCTCTCATGAGAAAACTCTATGCAATGTTTCTGTCTTGTAGTTATGTTTTCACAGATATAACACACTGATGAGCAATCAACTTGAAACAAAGGCTTGGATGCTAACAAAGGATTTGCAGGAAGAGTAAGCAGCAAACTTAAAGAGGTCTAGAACCAGTTTCTCTCCCAAAATACAAGGCACAAGACCCAGAACCTTCCAAAATTCTGGTCTGAGGGAACTTGAATTCAATCAAATCAAGTCAAGTTAGATTTGACCCCGTTCCATTCCATTTTCCATTTTTCCATTTTCAAGCTACTCAGTTTTAAAACTAAGTACAGCCCTTGGTCAGGAAGAATTTGGTCTCCTGGCTTAGAATAATCAAAACATTTCACCCAAGTCTGGGTGAATAAATTCTATAGATATTGGACATTCCATCTCTCAGATAGAAGGCACATAAGGCACAGCTGTGCATCTATATGTTCAGAAAGAGCCAACTGTCTAGATGTTTCTAAAATGTTTTGCTTTGCTAAAGGTTGTCAGGAAAATAAAAATAAGGTTGAAATGGCAGCTGTTCATAGTGGGAAATGAAGATGTTCTAATCATCATCTAATTTGATTTAGGAAGGATGGGCGAGCTGGCTTGCTTCAGAATGTGGCTCTCGGAATTTCTTGACCATGCTTAACATAATCATGTGTGAACATATTTCTCCTTCTTGCATTTCTTTATCAATGCCCACAAATGCTGTGGAAAAAGGAGGCAAATTACAGTGAAATCTCCATCCATGATTATGTGAGCAATACTGTTCCATGGAAAATTAGAAAATTATTCTAGGAGAGAAGAATGGGCAGCTAGAGAGCTTGCAAAAATGTTACTGGAGATGCCTTCAAACCAGTGGTGGGATTCACATTTTTTACTACCGGTTCTGTGGGCGTGGCTTGGTGGGCGTGGTGTGAGAAAATAGATGGGGGTGGGGACAGTCAGAGGTGGCATTGGCCGGTTCTCTGAACAACTCAACATTTCTGCTATGGGTTCTCCAGAACTGGTTCAGAACCTGCTAAATACCACCTCTGCTTCAAACTATCAATTTTAAACAATCCCAGTGACTTCCTTTGTGACACCACTGAAAAATGCCACCAAAAGAGCCCGAATAATTTCTAAAACCTCCAGAAAATGAAATAGACAATCAAAAAGCAATCTGCCAAAGAAGGAAACTTTTAAGGAATTAGAGAACTGGTTTCTGTTCAGTATTCCATCCAAATCCTTTGAAAAACAGTGACTTTACGTGTGAAGATTTTAAACTACGTCTCTCAGCTATGTGGATCCTTTATTTCTCTCTGCTGAACTGGGCTATTACCTCTTTATTTGATTTACATAAATTTTGTTTTCAGATGTTTGTTCTGAAACAGAAAACATCTTAGAGGCAGCAGACACAATAAAAAAATATCCCCAGCTGAACATTCATCTTTAATGTATTAATATGTGTTATCTAAAAGGGAACATTTTTCACTGGTTGATTTAATTATGGTTTTCATGACTCCGGCACTAAGAGGGAAAATAATCTTTATATAAAAGTTTTATGGGAAATGAAAAAAGAATGTCTTAATGTACTCCCAACCAGAAGTTCCCAGATATGAAAGCCAATAATTTGGAGATTTTAAAGATATTATTAAAAGGCTGTTTTGCCTTCTCGCACTGTGATTTTGTACATGGCCCATTTAGAACTAAGACCCACTGAGTCCAATGGAAGTAAATCCCCAAGCCATTTCGGGCAGACAAAATGAATAAAAGATAATGAAATGGTCTATACTATCTATATTATCTACAATTCCTGGTTATCTGTTTCTATGGTCTTAGAAATAATACTATACTGAAATCATCCTTCCAGTATTTTTAATTGGATTCACTGGTTTAAGGTGGGTAACTATACAAATTCGATAGATAGATAGATAGATAGATAGATAGATAGATAGATAGATAGATAGATAGATAGATAGATAGATAGATGGATGGATGGATGGATGGATGGATGGATGGATGGATGGATGGATGGATGATGGGTGGGTGGATGGATGGACAGACAGAGGCAATGAATTACTTATGTTACATCATACAGGTAGAACCAATTCGATGTAATGATTAAAAACTGGGAGAATATGAAATCTAGTCCTGCCTTAGGCACAAAATTAACTGGGTGACCTTGGCCAATCCTTCTCTAGGAAGCCCTAGGAAGTAGGCAATGGCAAACCAATTCTGAAAAAAAAAAATTCCCACCTCGCAACCCCCAAACACACACACTCAAATAGGAAGGAACTGTGGGCCAAAGCTATATGTATCTACAGCCATCATTATGGTAGTACAGTATACAGCTTTGTCCACAGGGATTGTGAAAGTGATGAGTGGATGGCATGATAAATCATTAGCATAGGTTGCAATCAGTGGTGGGGTTCAAAAATTTTACTATTGGTTCTGTGGGTGTGGCAGGAGAAGGATACTACAAAATCCCCATTCCCTCCCGACCCCACTAACCTGATTTCCAGCTCTGTTATCCTGTACAGGGCAACAAAAAAAGACCCAGCTGATCAGCTGGGACTCAGGAGGCAGAGAATAGATGGGGCAGGGCCAGTCAGAGGTGGGATTTGCTGAACTACTCAAAATTTCCACTACCGGTTCTCCAGAATTGGTCAGAACCTGCTGAATACCAACTCTGGTTGCAATGATGTGAGAGATTGGGAGAGATTGTGGGAAACTGAGGGAGGAAGAGGAGGAGGAGGAGGAGGAGGAGGAGGAGAAAGGAGAAATGAAGGGGAAGGGAATAGATGCAATCAGCTAAATCTGTTGGCAGTTAATCCCATAAATATCAGCTCATCCCAGGGAGGCAGAAACCTGGGAAGAACCATTTCAAATCATTTAAAGATTCTACCTTAATGAAGTCACTAATTCATGGTGGTTGGAAAATCCTCTTACTGAATATCTATATGTAACCTAGATGAGCACTAAAGATATCTTGCTGAAATCTGTACTGTTCTTGCTTCTTTGATCTTGCACAGCTGCATGAGACTTCTGATTCAAGATCTACCTTTCGATCTCACAATTATCATATATATATATATCATCTGAAGCTTCAGGTTCACACGAAGTCAGTCTCAAAACATTTGGGTTGTGTCCCTCAACGCCTCCCAATGAAAGATAGAATAAGAGAAGGGGTTTTTCCTGTTAATTAGTTTTAAGGTTAATTAAAGGTAAAGGAAATGAGTTTTAGTTTGTGACTAATCCTCACCAACTTCCTGGAGTGCGTCCCCTTGCATGTCACTCACAAGCCAATTGCCAATCTCAATGATTGGCAACATCATTGTGCGATAGCCCGGCATAATATGAACAGCTCTGCACAGCTATAGTTTTAATTCCATTTCCTGTTCCTCGCTGCAAAGCAATAACTTGCCAGGCACTAAATATTATTTCTTTTCCAAAATGTTTATGAAATATTCATCTCGAACAGAGCTTAAGAGGCGGCATACCCAACTGCACATGAATCAAACCAAATTGTAAAAAAGCAGAGATTAAAGAGAAATAACTGAAAGATAGTACCTATCCCCCATGCATAAATTCCCCTGCTAACATCTTATCCAACAGCCAAAAAATAATGAAACCATAATCGCCATCAAACCTTTGGCTGTATTCAGACAGTACAGTCATAACTGCCCTGTGATTGTGTATCCAGTTCCCACTCCATTCAGAGGGACTGTCACTTCCTGCTATTTTTTGTATATTTTATACAAAATACACTTTTTGTATAGTTTGGTGTATATAGCAATAGAAGAAGAAAAGGCTGTGATCCCAGGATTTCTTGTTCATTCAGCAGTGACCGAATTCTCCATCCATGTAACAGCTTTCTGATTATACAGTGAACAATAAAGCACCCAGTGTATCTGCTGTTAAACAACTAATTTTAACCCATTGTGTAGTTTTCCGTAGAACAAAACTGTTTAAGGATTTAAAAGCTCTCTGTTTGAGGCCTTTCTAACATCAGCAACAATAAAGTGGTTCTGAGTTAACCAGCAATTTGGAGAGCAAATCTTTGGTCTGAGCTGCCACTTCAGCAAACGGCAATGAATTATTTTGAAAAGTATTTTTTTTTCCTTTTTCCAGATCTGACATTTTTATTTTTTTTAAAAAGGTAAGGGAGGTAAGTATAAAAATAATGGTTGCCTGGAATTACTGCATTACTTTGGATAACTCCTAAAATCTCTTAAACGCTGCTACATAATTAACTAATACAGGATTTCATTCAAAGAGTAAAACTGGTAGCATGAATGTAGTTATTCTATCAGTGCTTAAATATGGTTCTTTTTACTGTTTCCATTTTGGAAACTGCAAATTTCTTCTCAATGAGAAGAACGGATCTCATTATTCTTGTTAAAAGAAAGAAATGGCATAAAGGATTATTGTAACCCCTGGAAAGCTACTTTGCAAGTTGGGTACTAATGTCAGTGAAAAAAACATTTCAATATTTGTGTAAAGTGTTAGATATGTTTGGTTGTATTTATACTGTACATATATAGGTATTAAGAGCAAAATGGGATCCAAACGTTCATTTATTTACTCATGCACCTACTTTAACAGTTTAACAGAGTTGGAAGGGACCTTGTAGGTCATCTAGTCCAACCCCCGCCCAAGCGGGAGACCCTACACCATTTCTGACAAATGGCAGTCCAATCTCTTCTTGAAAGTCTCACGTGATGGCGCTCCCACAACTTCTGAGGGCAACTTCTGTTCCATGGGTTGATGGTTCTCACTGTCAGAAAGTTTCTCCTTATTTCCAGCTTGAATCTCTCCTTGTTAAGTTTCCATCCATTATTCCTTGTCTGGCCTTCAGGTGCTTTGGAAAATAGCTTGACCCTTCCCCTCCTCTCTGTTGCAGCCCCTCAAATATTGGAAGACTAGCCAGGCCCAGTTCCTGCAACCGTTCTTCATATGTTTGAGCCTCCAGTCTCCTCATCATCCTGGTTGCTCTTCTCTGCACTCTTTACTTACTTAAAGAGTTTAAAGGCTGCCCAACGTCTAATGTCTATGAGTGGCTTACAGCATAAATAATGAAAAACAATATCATAAAATAAATAATTTGTAAGTGCCTCAAAGCAGACACATTAACAAAGGAAAAGAATCCAGCTGAGGCTAAGCTATCAACTTTGGAACTTAGGACTTGGGAAATTCAGGTAGTCTTCGACTTCCAACAATTCATTTAGTGACCATCTGAAGTTACAACATCATTGAAAAAAAGTGACTTAGGACTGTTTTTCACACAATCATTTGCGGCATTTCCATGGTCATGTGATCAGAATTCAGACACTTGGCAACTGGCATGGATTTATGTTGGTTGCAGTGTCCCGGGGTCATGTTTTGTGACTTTCTGGCCAACAAAGTCAACGGGGAAGCCAGATTCACTTAACAACCATGTTAGTAATTTAACAAGTGCGATGATTCACTTTACACTTGTGACCAGAAAGACTGTAAAATGGAGGAAATGTCACTTAACAAACGTCTCACTTAGGAACAGAAATTTTGGGCTCAGTTCAGTGGTGGGATTCAACACTTTTTACTACCAGTTCTGTGGGTATAGCTTGGCGGGTGTGGCATGGCTTGATGGACGTGGCTTGGTGGCCTTGGCTGGGGAAGGATACTGCCAAATCCCCATTCCCTCCCCACCCCAGTAACCTGCTTTTAAGCTCGGTTCTCCTGTGCAGGATAACAAAAGAAGACCCAGCTGATCATCTGGGACTCGAGAAGCAGAGAATAGATGCGGTTGGAGGGGCCAGCCAGAGGTGGGATTTGCCGGTTCTCCAAACTACCCCAAATTTCTGCTACCGGTTCACCAGAACTGGTCAGAACCTGTTGAATACCTGCTGCTCAGTTGCAGCCGTGAGTCAAGGAGTATCTTCAGTAGGTTCCTGAATGTCATCAGGGTGAGACCCATCTAGATTTTCCAGATCAGTATTTCAGCCATCATCATGTCTTTGAATATATTGAAACTGTTGTCTTTTAACTGCCTGGTTCAGTGTAGTCTTAGATCAGAAGTAGACAATAAAGATAGTTGGTGGTTTTAGAGCCTCTGATGAACACTTTCATAGAATATTTGTCTATTCACAAAATGGAATACTGGTGCACATTGTTAACCAGAAAACATTTCTTTACTAGGAAGCTATCTGCCTCTACACTTTTTAGCTCTATATTATCCCAGTTTACCTTCGTCTTTGTCTTTTTCTGGGAACTCTTCCAAACAAAACAATAGGCTATATATTCTCATCCATCTAAGAATCTATGAATGTTTATGGACCTCAGGAGCATTCTTGAAAATAAATGTTACCCAATAGTTGCAATTGGGTTCAGGGAATAATTAATAGAGTTAAAGTTTGGGTGTCAATGGTCTGTAACTAAACTAGAACTTAGAAGTTGTTAAAGGGATTGTAAAGAATAACATCTCTGGAGATGGGAATAAAGTGAACAAAAGATAGAAATTAAAGGAATGAATAGACAAGAGGAACAAGGGAAGAAGATTAGTGTCGGAGGATTCCAGAAAGAGAAGACTAGCCCAAGGAGAAAAGATGCAGAGATGAGATAAAGAGAAAGTAAAAATCAATAAAAGGAAGAGGAGGAGGAGTCTTGAAGCACCTATTAGATCACTCACCCAAGTATTTGATGAATCCTGTTGCTTTTCAAAGGGCTCTTGGGGAATTTCCTTTGGTCCTGGTAGGCAACTCAATGTCAGTGTCAAAGGTGAAATTCAACCATGTTGGCCCACCTCTGGAGAGGTGGTAGGGATGATTTCAATCGGTAAAAACTTGCCTCTTGTTGCTATTACTATTATACCAAGTATACCAAGCCACATCCACAGAGCCAGTAGGAAAAAGTTTTGAATTTCACTCCTGGCTCAGCATTCCAAAAACACAAACAAACTCCAACACCAAAACTCCAAGACAGGCATTTTTTTCAAAGTTCCATTTTATTAGAGTTGTCACCCTGGCACATCTGGGAAAACCTGAATCTGAGAGTTCCAGGTTTTCCTACAGTAATTCAAAATCACAAACTCATCCCCTGACACCCATCAGTCCATCACATAGTCCAATCACCATCCATCCCAACTTGAGACGTCTCTTAACCACTCCTCATCCAGGTGCAGGAAAAACATGACCTTGACTGAGAAGAAGAATGCTATTATGTCTAACTACATATGCTCTATGAAAACCCCCCCTCCCAATTTCCCAGGCACAGGTATGTGGCAGCATGGAAGCTTTTGGTGCTAATATGGCTTCCAACGCTGATACTCAGTCAAGCTTTTTGTCATCCCATGCAAAGAATGACTGGGCCAATGGTCAAGGGGGCATCAGGGCAGCTGGGTAACTTTGATCCAGTCACTCTAATGGTGACTTGTGTCGGGATTCTGGCAGTTACTCCAATTAAATCATGAGCCTCGAGCCACACTCCCAAAACTAAAGAGGATGCCCCTACACATGTCCACGCAATCCCCCACCCCCACCACCCCATTACCTGCACTGTACCTCACAGCTGATTTTCGGCCGGTTTGAGGCCTTTTTCGGCCTCCCAAAGGCTTGAGGAAGGCTTCTGCAGGCTTCTACAAGCTTTGTAGGCTGAAATCTGGCCCCGTTTTGTCACTTCCGGTATTTTCGGAAAAGTAGGACGTGACAAAACGGGGCTAGATTTCAGCCTACAAAACTTGTAGAAGCCTGCAGAAGCCTTCCTCAAGCCTTTGAGAGGCCGAAAAAGGCCTCAAACTGGCCGAAAATCAGCTGTGAGGCGCGCACATATGCAGTGAGGTAAGTTTGCCTGCAGCTCGCGTGCTGGCACAAATGGCTCTGCGTGCCACCTGTGGCACACCTGCCATAGGTTTGCCATCATGGAGCTACACCTTTCTAGAAAAACTAGAAGTCCTACCTGTACAGAAAGATGTTCTGTAATTTGGAAGTGGGGCCACCTCATTTGGGGTTCACTTCTTTCTCTTTTTTTGCATGTTTTTGGGCCATTTCATACATGTCAGCAGCCTAGAGTGAGCAGCATGCAAGCTGATAAGTATGAGGCATGGGCTTAGAAATGGAGACGAGACTGCTTCACGTGAACTTCAGCTCTTTATTTACAGCATGATAACAGAGACAAAACCCCGGATAGCGGCCGCCTTTTATAGAGTGAACTGCTATCCGGATGACCAATGGATGTTGTTATAGGGTTTGAACCTCGTCAATGGGACTCGGCCCGCCAACAGCCAGTCAGATTGCTCGGAATTAACCAATCATAACTTGCCATTATATGGGCCAATAGGAAGTGCAGGATTACGATCCTGCTATGCAAATGAATCTTTATTAATTACATTTCTTTAGTTCACAACACAAGCAACAGAAAGAAATACTATCAATAATTGGGACTGGGCTGGGAGCTCTTTCTCTGCAACAAAAGAGAAGGTGACTTTTGATTAAACAAAGAGGAAGAAGAGAAAGCTCCATTTTCTATGATGTGGGGATTCCCTTCTGTATTGAAACTGAACAATGGGGCAGCATGGGAACACAAGGGAGTAAGGGGTGTGCCGTATTGGGAAAAGAGAAGAGTGAGAGGTTAGTGGCTTGCCAATGTGGAAAACCCAAATGGGATGGTCTAGGGAGGATTGTATCCAGAAGGCCCAAGCAGGGAGATGCCTAATAATCAGGCGGACCCACGTAGAGAGAAGACCAACCAAGAGGAAGAGACAGGACACATGAAACTAAGAGACAGGACACATGAAACTGCAGACTTCGTTGTTTGATTTAGAAGGAAGGGGAGAGTTAAATATGAACAGCCCTTTTAGTAAGAACTGTTCCTTTGAGATTGCTCAGGCTTCGGGGGGAGCTCTTGAAAAGGCCAACTCTGAAAAAGGAACCACAGGGATAGAGAGAGAGAGAGGACGAATTTGTAGTTCACTGCGTACACCACTCCATAGAACTAGGTCAAGTGGGAATTTGCCTCATTGTGTTCAGCAGGGGTGTGCAAAGTTATTCTTACATCTGGGTAGTGTAAGAACAGCGATGTACTCTTCAACCACAGTAAACTGTAAAAAGCTGGAAGGAGACCACCTAGGAATCCCAGGAAAATTCAGTTCACAAATGGAGAAGAAAGCTTTACTTTGCTGTAGGGATTCGGTACGTTTTTGCAATCTGCCACTTCTGGTTCTTTTTAAAGTGTTCTAAAAAAAAAAAAAAAAGTCTTGGAGGCAGTGTGTCTGTTAGGCATGGAAATACATCAAACTGAGCTTCCTCTCCTTCCTGCCCTTCTTCCTTAAGCTCAATGCAATTTCATAATATCAACTCTAGTTCCAAGGGGGAGTTGATTTCTCCATCAGTTCTTGGCAACGTTATTATTGACGGATAGAATACTTCAAGTCCCCTTTTCATCTAAATTCTAAAAACTAAAATAACAACAATGACCCAGTGTGTGAGATGGACCAGACTAGCAGAAGAATTTATAGTTATCGTCCTCCGCCTCTTCTAATTCAGAAGAGACAATGCAACTGACTGACATGAACCTCTCAGTTGCAAAAAAGAAGCCTCCACATCGGTGTGTCTTCTAATCTCCAAAAAACTTGAGGGATTTTCTCTACTCTTAGGCAGCTGCTGGTTTGGAAAGCAATTTGCCATTTCAAACTTGGCTCCAAGAAGCACCCCAGAGAATTCTATAATTCAGAATACTGTAGCAATAGATCAGGTAGGGAATTCCTAAAATTCATGCTTCATTTAACTCTCTGTGCGAGTATGTATGAATCGTAATGCAAAGCTATTGATTCGGACATAGAAATCATAGATGAAAATACAAGTTGAGGTGCCAGTGGTGAATTTTAAGCAGATTCAAGTACCAGTATAAGAGTCCAATATGCAGGCTGTTCCTAAGGAATATACATTACTTAATGTGAGCAGTTTTTAAATTATTCAAATCCGGGAGAGTAAATCAGAGTAGAAAGTATAATTCTTCCTGAACTCTGTCCTGTTTTTCTCACATCTAGGGAATGATAACCTAATTCCACTATCATGAATCCTTAAAAATGTAGTGTGTTGCATCCAACTGTTGGGAGATAGTATAGAATGAGGGATCTAGGACAACTCACCACAATCCATTCGCATTGAAACAAGAGTTACACTATCATTGAAGAACTGGTGGAATATAATCATGAAAGAAAGAATGCCAAAAAGAGGGACAAAATGAAATGTGAATGACAAAAAATAAAATTATTTTAAATAATTCAATTGAATTGTTGAATTGTCCCACGGTGACTTGGCTGCAGTAAGCCATCTGGGAGGCTGGGAGGCTATGACAAGTTGGCCATGGCAAGTTGGCTGCGGAGAATTGTCTCTTTCTGTGAGTGTGTCAGCTCTGGCTGAATGGTGGGGAATGGAAGGATTGACACTCGTTGCAGACAGCTGGTCATTTGCATTCTTTTAGCAGGTCATTAAGGTCACCTGAAGGTTTATCTCAGAGGTGGTATTCAGCAGGTTCGGACCAGTTCTGGAGAACTGGTAGCAGAAATTTTGAGTAGTTCGGAGAACCGGCAAATACCCACCTCTGAATGGCCCCGCCCCCATTTATTCTCTGCCTCCCATTGAGTCCCAGCTGATTGGCTGGGTCCTTCTTTGGTTGCCCTGTACAGAAGAATGGAGATGGAAAGCAGGTTAGTGGGTTGGGGAGGGAATGGGGATTTTGCAGTGATCTTCCCCTGGAGTTGGGTCTGTGTCATCAGGGTCACCTGAGTGGTGCAAATTGGTGTGGAAGCTTCTTGGAACTACTGAAAGGACTGTGTTGTAGATTGGAGATACACTATATCATATCCCTCCTCCTCTGTTGAGGGAGGGCGGTTCAACTTTGACATAGATGGCCTCTTTAACCCCCTTTTATTGTAGACAGAAGAAAGCTTAACAAGGTGAAGATAAGCTCCTGTAAAATCAAGTTCAAGGTTTAAGTCTTGTGAGTCTTCTTCTGCCTTCCATGATAATAGACTTCTTATCCCGTTGTTTCTCAGCCTTTAAAGTTGCTCAGTTCTGTTTAGTTCATAACGGGCAGTTTTATAGCATCCTACATGTAGTCCACAGCTAACCGATAGACTGAAAAGAGTTGTAGGGTTCTGACCTAACTCATACATGACTTGGGAATTTGTTTTCCAAGCAAGTCCTATTAGGTGCTGACTTGGAAGTCCAAATCTAATCTATCAGAACCACCTGGTGCTGCTGAAGATGTGCTAGCTTCCACATTGGAGAGGCTTCTATGTACCGATATGGAATTTCTATTTAAAGTAAGTAGGTGAATTACTTCTGCTAGTACCTCTAGAAAACACAGAGGAAAAGTGGTTAGCTTTGCAAAAGTGTTTGGCTGCTCTGAGGCCCTATCATTGAACGAGATGGTCTTCAGCCTGATCCATTGCATCTCTTGTGGCAAAATCTTCTTACGCTGTAACACTAATTCTTACTCAGTTTAACATAGTTTAAATCATTGCTTTGGGAGTACTCAACCTCACTCTCTCTTTTTTGGAGGGTTGGTTTTCTGTGTTACCAAACCACAGAACATAAACTTCTACCTTTCTTTTATGACAGGCTCATTAATTACAGACTGAGCATTCCACTCTTTCTGCGGTTTACAAGTTTTCACAATTAAAAGTTTTATTCCTGGAGGAACTGGAAAACAAATGAAATATACCAGCAAATGAGAGGCTTTATAGGTCAGCCATTCCATTTGGATTCTTTAGGGATGCTGTTCACACATAAAGCATAGCATAACCTATTTGCATAATGATTCTATCTTAACAGTGCCTTCTGCTCATTGATGGTACATTGTTTACCCTTCAGTAGAGTTGATAGTCTAAAAATGCAAAGAATAGAGAAGTTGTCTGCTATTTTTGGCAGATAGACCCAGTGCCATGTTCAAATACATTTAGTACCAACTGTAGAAGCACCAATAGGTTGCAATAGGTAAAACAACAGCTAAAGCCATAAACCATGATTTCAAAACCAGATCTGGGTTCACATTATATGCTAAATTAAAACCAAACAAACCATCTTATGGTTTAGGGCATTGTTGGAATCAGACCAATGTATGAGACCAAACATTGTCACTTCATAGATACATCTGCAGTAAAATTTGGAACATTTTTTTTTTTTTTGCATGATAGCTTCACACTCATGTCAGAAGCACCAAGGCACTTCCAGGCTGAAAGCTGGAGTGAAGGATGGGAGCTCCACCCTGCCCTATGACCTATTCGGGTCTCAAACATGGGCTTGCTAACTTCCGACCCAGCATCCTAATCATGCAAGCCATCATGTTCCTCTTTTGCATGATTATATGGTGTTATACCAGGAAGATGGCTTCATTGCCCAACTTGCATTAAAAATATGACATTCCATCTTCTTCTTAATGTAGGAATGATGCCATTGGAGCTCAAGAATCCCAGCAGCAGTGCTTTAACTAGGACTGAGCAGATGTTATTGAGATCAAGACAGACCACCATCTCTGACACTGACACCATCATTTGTACCTTACCACCGGAAATGAAGATGCTCATGGTGTCTATGGAGATTCGTCATCCATCATCCAGGTCATGGTTGTCCCAAAGGTGCTTTTTCAAGAGGCAGCTAGACTTTCTGGTTTTTCTTTGAAGACGTCTCGCTTCTCATCCAAGAAGAAGCTTCTTGGATGAGAAGTGAAATGTCTTCAAAAAAAACCCAGAAAGTCCAGTTGCCTCTTGAAAAAGCACCTTTGGGACAAGATGCTTGAGGCTTGCATAATAAAGTCCCTATGGGAAAGTTTGACAGAGTTTAAACATCCATGCTTAAATCAAGAAAGTAACCAAGATTACAAACTTGTGCGTCTAATGAAAACATCATAGCTAACTACTTGAGTCCCATATGACTCCCTTGGAGCAGGAAGGGGTAGGTACTGTGGATTAAACCAATGATCTTCAACTGGTGAGCTGGGACTTCAATGTGGGTCATGCCTGGCCCTAAAATAGATGCAGTAGTTATCTGTTCTTCTCCCAAACAAATTAAAGGCTTCAAACCTCCCTTGAGTGTGTTTATTTAGGGAAAAGGAAGATAAATATTATCCATGATTTACCAGGAAAAGAATGTATTACACTATTGTGGGTAATTGCTACTAAGTCACCTCAACAAAAACAGCCAGGAATATTTAAATTAGTCAATTTGCAGAGAATGTAGGAAGTGCACAGGGTTTTCCAGGTAATCACAAAGGCATCACAAAGAAAATTCAACAGAACATTATTGCATTGTACACACGTCTTAAGCGCATCCTGACAAAAATAAGGCATTCTTTTTCTCCCTTGCACAGACACCCTTTTGGCTCTGCCGTGAGTGTCTTCAAAGAAACATCTTATACATTTATCTCAATTTTCTAGACTCAGTTTAAGAGCAATTCTGCAAAGAGACATATTTTCTGTCACCTGCCCCAAATATCTGAATGCTTTCCAGATATTATGCCTCTGATAAAATTATATTTCAGATATTATGCCTGATATATATTTCTAGAAATGATGCTCCTGACAGGGCTAAATTAACTATGAGTTGAAGTCTACACAATTAGAGGGTGTTCAGATTGGAGCAGGTTGATTTAATCTTTAAGATAACAGAATAATAGAGTTGAAAGGGACCTTGGAGGTCTTCTAGTCCAATCTCCAGCACAAGCAGGAGACCCTATACTATTCTGGACAAATGGCTGTCCAATCTCTTATTGAAAACCTCCAGTGATGGAACACACACAACTTCTGGAGGTAACCATTCCACTGCTTAATTGTTCTCACTGTCAGGGAATTCTTCCTCTGTTCTAGGTTGGTCTTCTCCTTGATTAGTTTCCATCCATGGTTTCTTATCCTGCCTTCAGGTACTTTGGGAAATAGGTTGACCTTCTCTTCTTTGAGGCAGCCTGTCATGGTCTAACCTTAGGTAGATGGTCTACCTAATGTTTTGCTCCAAAAATAATCTACTCTTGGGGACCAGTTTCACACTTCTAATCTAACATATGAGTGTCCCTTGCAGCTTGGCAGGGAGATGTCAAATGCTGAAGCTACAAGGCACTTATTAATGTCTGATGTTCCATCCAAGGTGTTTCGTATCCTGTTGTCATTAACTCCCATTAGCAAATCTGTAAACAATCCATGTTGCCATTAGACTTGCCACTCAGTGTTAGATGGAGTTGTGGATCTCCCTGAAAAAACTTAGCACCAAAGCAGCATGTTAATGCCATGCAAATCCTCTGAGATATGCCAGAACCCAAGAAAATGCATTGGATTGGGCTTTTTTAAGGCAGCTTTCTGTTCCATCTGCATATGTGCTATTCCGAAAATATATACCAGTGAAAATTGCAAACATGCTATCTTTTTTCTATATATCAAGTTCTGATCCCTCCAGATCCCCGCAAATACCTGGCTTGGAAACCTAGTAATCCAAAAGTTTTGTTCTGTAAGAGAAATATTCAGAATCTGGTTTGTGTCCACATGGATCTCTAGTTCATTTTTAGAGCTGGGTTAACCATTCTGTTAATATTGCAAACAAACTAGCTGCATTTTAATTCTCTGAAGTTCTACAGCATGAAAACCAGAGGTGATATTCAGCCAGTTCTGACAGGTTCTGGAGAACCAGTAGTAGAAATTTTGAGTAGTTCAGAGAGCCAGTATATACCACCCCTGGTTAACCTCGCCCCCATCCATTTGCTGCCTCCCAAGTCCCAGCTGATTGGCTGGGTCTTCTTTGGTTGCCCTGCATAGGAGAATGGAGCTGGAAAGCAGGTTAGTGGGGTGGGGAGTGAATGGGGATTTTACAGTATCCTTCCCCTGCCATGCCCACCAAGCCACATCACGCCACGCCCACCAAGCCACACTCACAGAACCAGTAGTAAAAAAAAATTGAATACCACCACTGACGAAAACTCTTTGTATTTTGCTCCCTGCTCAAACTTATGTGAATCTAACTGGCCAGAAAGGAAAAGCAATCATCATATTGCAAAGTTTTGCATTGCGCTAACTTCCTGGTTGCCTCTCAGGAGGGTAAAAGAGACGTACCTGTTTATAGGAGTGGAAATCTATAATCCTCTTATAGGCTTTTTGCATGAAACGGGGAAAAATGAACTTATACTTTATGGTTTTGATAATGATAGGATTGATTATAAAAAGAAGTGAGTCATATTAAAACATAGAGTAAGAGGTAAATTTATCACTGTAGTTACGTCTGTGGTAAAGTTTGGAAGTTACTTTTTTCTGTCTTCTTTCTTTCATTTTCTATTTTTTTCTTACTTGTGCTTCTTGCAAAGATTATTTTTTCTTTTCTTTTTTCTTTCATTATATTTGTTTGGGTTACTTTTTATCTTCCTTAAATATAATAAAATCGCATTTAATTACACTGATGAGAAAGGAATTATTAAGTAAATGTTGAGTAAATTTACTTATAAATATTAGCTATGCAGCATTACCCTAAAGAAACAACTTCTCCATACAACATACTAACCAAAAAGTAAACTAATTTATCTCCACTCGGCCAGTTGCTCCTTCAAAGGAAATGTTGAGAAGTTGATGAAAGCCTTAGAAAATTCTAAGCAGACTTTATGACAATTTGTCATGCTTTAGCACATCTTCATAACGACTTTGCAACTAACAACAGCAACAAAAATTTGTTTTTATTCAGCACCAGAAAATGAAGACCTATCTTCAAACATATTTGGAAAGGTGCCTGGTTTTATATCAGAATAAAGTCAAAGTAGATAAAATATGCATTGAAAGGAGAGAGGGACAATGAAAATCAATAAAACGGTCTTAAAAATTCCATTAGCCTTGGAGGCATCAACAACTCCAGGAACATGCCACTGAATTAAGTGTTTTATTTGACAATTTATTCAATTATTTCATAAATAAATATGTACTTGTTCAGCTGTATAATTGACCATGCTCTAGGCTTCCAGGAAGAACTTGAGGATCATGAGTTTGAAGTCTTCGTTAGTTCAAAAAGTGAAAAGAAAGAAATCTGATCGTGTATGCATTTTGTATGGATCAAAGCACATCTTCATTTTATTTATTTGTAGTACTTCTGCTCTCCCTCCCTCCCTTCTTCTTTCTCTCTCTCTCATTTTTTTACGATCCTTTGATCCCTTTATTCAGGGTGGAGTCAGGGCAACTGAATAGAACTGAGCATTTACTGGCCAGATGCCCTTCCTGACTCCTAGATAGAGTTCACAGCAGATATTTTCTCTTTGTGCCCTGATAGACAAATATATGCTGCTGACTAGGATTGAACACTCAAACTTCCAAGTGAGTGGGAGGCAAGCGTCTTGACCTCTAGGTCACCTCAGGAGAGAGGGAGAGGGAGAGAGAGAGAGGGAGGGAGGGAGAGAGAGAGAGAATTGGCATGCTGTCACAAGCTGCAATGCTTATAAAACAGGTTAGCCATGTGATTGACCTCATTCTATAAAGGTGTTTTTTTTTTGCAGTGGTTGTTAAACAAATACTACATTTATTAAGTGCATTGATTGTTTGTAATGAGGCATTTTCCCCCAAAAAATGGAAGTAAAGGTTTTTCTGTCTTCCTAAATTTGAAAGGACTGTGTGTGTGTGTGTGTGTGTGTGTGTGTGTTTGTCTCCCTCTTTTTTCAATCTCTAAATATGCATTTCTAGTTCTCATCCTTTATATTTAACAGAATCAGTCAAAGGAAAACTTCCCAAACCAACCAAACTTTTCTTTTTCTTTTCCCTGAATAAATAAAACAACCGCTGAAAAAAAAAATGTTGCTACCTCTTCAAAACAATCAATAGTAAATAACCATGAAATTTCATAACTTCAAACATGTATCCCTGTGAGAAAATATGGATGATTTCTAAAAACAGTGTAACATGAAGGCAGTATACTTTTTTCTATATCTCATAAAATTTCTTACTGATGGATTTTTATTTTTTTAGCTCTTCAATCTTTTGTTGATAGGCAGAGAACTGCAATGTAAGCTTAGCTGTGATTTCTGGCTATGATTAAGTTACGTTATTAGTCGTTATGAAACAAAATATGCTACCACTTCAAGGTGTTATTTAACTACATAGCTATTAGGTGTTCCATTCTTAAGAAATGAAAAATAAGAGTTTTGGTATTTTTCTTCATAAATAGGTATTCCGTGCAAAATACAGTCAGGGGTTCTATGGGATTTGTAAGGCATTTATTTATTAAATTATTGCTTTTTCTGGAGGAGGAGGAGGGGGGAAGGAGGAAGAAGAAGAAGAAGAAGAAGAAGAAGAAGAAGAAGAAGAAGAAGAAGAAGAAGAAGAAGAAGAAGAAGAAGAAGAAGAAGAAGAAGAAGAAGAAGAAGAAGAAGAAGAAGAAGAAGAAGAAGAAGAAGAAGAAGAAGAAGAAGAAGAAGAAGAAGAAGAAGAAGAAGAAGAAGAAGAAGAAGAAGAAGAAGAAGAAGAAGAAGAAGAAGAAAACAACAACTGGAACATATGGTAAGGACAACTATGTGAGACAATGCTCATTGTATCTTACTATGTCTTCATGTCTGCTAAAATAAATCTTACGTATTTGTTTGATTTTTATCCCACTTTTATTTTTATAAACAATTCAATGTGAAAAACATAGGTAATATTTTTTTTCTCACAACAAGCCTGTGAGGTGGGTAGAACTGAGACAGAGGGACTGGCCCAAAATCACCCAGCTGGCTTTCATCCTTGAGGCAGAATTAGAACTCACAGTCTCCTGGTGATTGGACTAAAGTCACCTGGCCAGCTTTCATGCCTAAGAGGGGACTAGAACCCCAAATGATTGGCCCCGAATCGTGAAATTGGCTTTTACATCTAAGGTGGGACTAGAACTTACCTTCTCCTGGTTTCTAGACCAGTACCTGAATCACTACACCAAAACTCTTAATCATCTTTATGCACATAACATTTAATCTCTTTAAAACTGCATCGATCAAGACTATTCAGAGTTAGAGGAAACTATTCAGAGTGAGGGAAGTTTGCCCTCATTCTCAATAGTCTTTCTTGATGCAGGTATTGACTTTACTTTTTGGAGGATGGGATAATAAAATATTTTGAAGATTGTGTAGGGTGAAGCAACTCATATAGGTGCAACATTGTCTTTGCATGAAACAATGAACACCAATCAAGTCAACAAAATGCTTCTGGACCCGATGGCTTTTTCAAATCTTATTTTTTAAACTTACTCTCTTAAAATCCCTTTTCTCCCAGCATGCCAAACCAGTGGTGTCTGTTTGCCTTTAGCAACTGTATTTTATAGTATTTTTCATTCTTTTGGACATCATGATCCATGAAACATCATGGCAAACAGCCATCCACAAATCTCTTTTTTTCGTCTAAACTGATCTTAAAGTTGTCATTGCTAGTGAACGTATAAAGAAAATTTACAACCACAATGGAAAAGGTTTATGGGTTTCTTAAAATTATTTCCAGGACATCCATAAGCAAATTGATTTCTCAAAACCTGCAAGGTACTTCAGGCTCTGGAGTTTTTCTCTAGTTTCACAAAGCAAGTTCGTGTGTTGTCATAGCAGGGTGAAACTCTCTGCCAAGGCTGTGTCGCCTTGGCAGCTATTCTTGGAATGACTTTAGGACCAAACCGTATAGTCAATCAAGGAAGTGCAAAGGAAATAGAATGCTGTCCAGAAAGCTCTACACTGTTCAAAGCCCAACAGACATTTCCACAGTAAAAAGAAAAGGTGGAAAAATCAGAATGTTTCATATTTCTGCTACTGTAAGGACACCAACCCTTTGCCTCTGAGCAGACCAACCAATTTATGTCTTGATGTTTGGGAAAGCCAAGGGAAATCATCAAAGGCATAGAAAAGTGGAAGCTAGAATATTTTGGATGTGTGATGTGACACCCGGGAAAATACGCCATGCTTCACCAGGCAGAAGAAGAACATCATGGCTTCAAAATCTAGTTTAGACAAAACTCAACACCTTTTTTTGTGGCTGTAAATAAAAATAGGATCGCCAACATAATCACCAACATCCAATGATGGATATGGCACAAGAAGAAGAAGATACATCAGCCAGAATGGAAATCAGCCTTGCCAATTGGAAAGTGAAACAGCATGGATTTACAAGTAGGACATCCTTATTTGCTAGACATCAGCGCCACCTGATGCACCATAATTCCCATGGTGCTGGCTTACATATCTGATGTTGTCTTATTGGCTCTTGTAAAGACCAGGTGTCATCTCAGCTGATGGCTACCTAACCTCAGGCAGAAGGAACCAGAACAACACCATGATATGATCAAGGTTACTTCTTTATTTCTGCATGTCTATTTACAGGAATCTCAACAAAGTGACTGCATTCTCATGGAAATGGTCAGGTAAGGGTTTTAGAGATTCTGGAAGAGGAAAGTCCTGTGTTGTTTCTTGCTTTTCAAGGGCTCTAAAGTCACCTCCTTCATCACACACACACACACACACACACACACACACACACATCACACACAAGCTGGTTATTTCACCACACATATTGTGATTGAGATAGGAGTACAATGTGTAATGACCCAGTGCATGGCACAAAGGCAACATAGTCAGATAATCAGTAGGATTCCCTTTATTAGCTCCAACTTTGCCCCCAGTGTCCTGGTTACCTTCTGGGCTGGAGAAAAACTCTCCCAGGCTGCAAAGAATCAAGTCCAAAATGTGGTCAACAAAAACTGTAACTATAAATCCAATCAAGGCAAAATGAGGTAATTAGTCGGGCAGGGCAGGAGCAAGAATTCCTAGATGTGAAGGAATGGCAGTAATTCAACATGGTTGGGAGGATGCCAGGAACGCAGATAACTGAAGTCAACACAAGATAAACTCACATTTGTTCCCAGAAGATGACACACTCAACATGCATCTCTTTTAAACTCTCTTTCCAGGTGTGCCTAATGAAGGGAATCAGGGCCCTTTCCTCCCCTGTAAGCCATGCAACCCACATTGCTTTCTTCTCCATTCCTCCTTGCGTGCCCTAGGATGAAGAGAGGGTGGGCTTGGGTCTTCCTCTGAACTCCCTCTCCCTTGTTCTACCTCTTCCCTGCTCTGCCCAGCCAGACTTTGCTCTTCCCCAGTTTCCTCCACAGCCAACGGAGCCACACTCCCTCTCCCTGTGAGCTGTTCATCTTCCTCCTCAGATTCAGACTCTGACAGGGGCATGACACAATGTTGGTGAATAAGAGAGTGTAACCTTTAGAAAGGTCTCTATAAGAAAACTGTCTGATTGGAGGGGAAATGGGGCTAAGTCACAACAGAACAACAAAGAAGGAAGGAATGCATCACACCTGTTCTGTTTTGTCTTCCCATCCCTGTTTCTAGGCTCCAGTCAATGATTCTGCATTTCTCTCAAGGTTTTCCTGATTGTGGATGCAATCCACAGGAGCAGTTACAATTCCGATGAACTTCAGGGCAAGGCACCATATTGTGGGAAGTCTTCTACAATAGTCTGGGCCCTGCTCTTTGAAATGCTGAACTAATCTGATCTCTCACATTGTCAATGTTAACCGTGGCCCTGCCATCACCTGTCAAGCATTTGAAGTGTCCGTTGAAGGTTTTTCTGTAAAGTTGCTCAGATTCCTTTTCATGGAACCTCAGAAAGTAGCCAGGCATACAAAGTGAAAATCTGTTTCCGTGAAAGAAGCAGAAGTGGGGTGGGGGGAGGACCTCATACATTCTCCTATCCAAAAAGTAGTCAATGGAGAATTTTCATTCCAAAAATGGGTTGAGTTTAAGAACTGTCATGATAATTTCATTAGTGAGGATTGTGAGAAAGCCATGTGGCCAGACGTTAAGAAAAGGCTAATCAAACAGAAGGGCTAAATTGACAAGGTGTCCACAGCTCATCTAAAATAAAGGGGATTTGCCAGGCTGAATGATGGTCTATTTTTTTTAGTAAAACATCCCAATCAAAGTTTTTCTTTTTACCCAAGAGAAATAGGGAGGATCCATTTTGGCAATCCTTCCTTCTTCCTCCTCCTTCCTCCTTCCTTCCTTCCTTCCTTCCTTCCTTCCTTCCTTCCTTCCTTCCTTCCTTCCTTCCTTCCTTCCTTCCTTCTTCCTTCCTTCCCCTTCTTTCCTTTTCTTCTCCTCTCCTCCATTTCTTTCTTTCTTCCTTCTTTTCCCTCCCTCTCCCTTCCTTCCTTCTTCTTTTCTTCCTTCCTCCTTCCTCCTTCCTTTCTTTCTTTCTTTCTTCCTTCCTTCTTTTTTCTTCTCTTTCTTTCTTTCTTTCTTTCTTTCTTTCCAGTCATTGGAGCCTTTTCTGAATCCAGTTGTTGGACAAATTGTGGCATGATTACTTACGTGTGAGGAAGTATGATACAAAAGAGATACGACCCGCAATGTAGGTTACCCCCCCACCAAAAAAAAAAAGTTTATATGCCCTATATTATTATCCAGATGGCCCAAGTCATAGCCCATGTGAGACTGCAGATTGTTGGGCTACTGAAGCATTGTACTATACACTTCCTACTACTCCCAAATTTTGCGTTTTCTTTTTTTTTAAATAAAGTTTATTTAAGTTTCATATATTTAAAACATTTAAAAAGAAACAAACAAACATATAAACAAATATATATACATGTATACATTTTGCAGCCAGTATTGAGCATTGGTTACATTTTTCTTTTCTTTTTTTCTTTTTGCCCATAACATTGACGTGATCCACCTTGTTACAATACCTTCCTCGTTCTTTTAATGTTTTAATTTCACAGAATACTTTATGATTAAACGCACATTCTTCCTAGTTTCATAACTTATTCAGTTGTCAAATGTTGCTTTTTCTTTAACCATTCATACCAACAGTTCCAAACTTTGTAGTATTCACTATCTTTGTTGTTTTTTAGTAATTTGGTTAGGCTGTCCATCTCTGCACACTCGTGAATTTTTTTAATGACCATCTCCTCTGAAGGGACAATAGACAGTTTCCAATTTTGAGCATAGCTTATTCTGGGTGCCGTTATAATGTACAAGATTAAATATTGATATTTTTTATTCTATTTTTGAGTCTATCATACCCAGCAAAAAGGTTCTGGGTTCAAGTTTTACTTCTTGTTTAGTTATATTTGGAATCCATTTTTTGATATTTTTTCCAAAACTTCTGGGCATATGGACATGTCCACCACATATTTAATTTTGAGTTTTCTAATCATGTACTCTTCTTCCTCCTCCTCTTCCTTCCTCCTTTGGTAATCACAGAGGTGGAAGATAATCAAACTGTTGGTTCCAATTAAGGAAATATGTGGGTTGATATTGGGTCACATTCTCCCACACAGCTAAACGTGTCAGTCTTATGTATGTGTTTAATAAAATGAAACAGTCTGCAAGGACTGTGAGATGGAATGTCCACATAAAGGTAATGTTTGCCTAATTAATGTTTAGATTTCAAAAGTCACCCGAGGAACAAGTTGATCCACACAGAATTATATACCTGTCAACATTTCTGTAGAATATTGAAACAGAAAGAGCACTTTTAGATGTCATTAGGTTAGCAAGCCACTGATTATCTGTTAAATGATGAAAGAATACATCTAGCTACATTTTTCGGCATTTATCTTTGGTGACTGTCATATACCAGTTTTGTAGAACCACTGAGTCAAAGTGTTGGCAGCTTTGCCTTTGCTTAACCTTGCTGTCTAACCATATTCACTGGCTTCTGGTTGAAAATGAAAATGCAGCCTTTATAAAAAAAAAAAAAAAAACACACACACACACCTGAAACTGAACTTCAAAATGTGCATTGATTTTAATTAGCCTTTCCCAGCGTTGAGAAACACAGGTGATGGTTCCTAACCATGAAGGTGCAATATACATCATGAGGTTTATATTTATGGAAGGATGGAAAGCTGAGTCAACTTTGAGCCGGTCAGGATCAAACTGCTGGCAGGTGGCAGAATTAACCTGCAATACTGCATTCTAACCATTGCACCACCACAACATTTAACTTGACTAATTTCAATTTAGCCTAGTGGTGAGCGCCTGCCAGATGAGACTGGTTCTAGCAAACTGATAGCTCCAACCATCAGCTGGCCTCGCCCACCTGCCCCCGCCCTATTCTGTCCTATATTTGATTTGATTACTTATTGTACCCTATGACTATCATTAAGTGTACCTTATGATTCTTGACAAATGTGTCTTTTCTTTTATGTACACTGAGAGCTTATGCACTGAAGACAAATTCCTTGTGTGTCTTAATCACACTTGGCCAATAAAGAATTCTATTCTATTCTATTCTATTCTATTCTATTCTATTCTATTCTATTCTATTCTATTCTATTCTATTCTATTCTATTCTATGTGTATGTGTATGTGTATGTATATGTATATGTATATGTATATGTATATGTACATGTACATGTATGTATGTATGTATGTATGTATGAAATCCTGATGAAGTAGAATGTTCTGTGTTTGTTTGTGTCTGCCCTCCCTGTTGTAAGAGGCACGAGGGGAAAGTGCCTTGTTGTAACACAGCCAAGGCTTCATTTATAATTTGGTTCAATTAAGAAGATCAAGCAAAGCATAGCATTAATTCCAAGGCCATTTTTGAACATCCCCAACCTCTTGTAGCGAGGCTGGCAAAAAGAAATAGATATGGGTGTCACAGCTGAGTCCCGTAAATATAAAATTTATGGCTGGGTGTCAAGTGTTATGCATAGCTCACTGAAGCAAATTAAGATAAATGCAGTTCAATTGTTCTGGCTTTCAACTTCAGCTCTGCTGTCATAGTGGATTCTCTGTTTAGTTATGATAAAAAATTACAGGGTGCCCGCCCCACCCTGTCTCATTCCCTGCCACATCATGGCAGCTTTCTCATGGACATCTCAATGTTGTCTGATGCTCACTTTCTATAATTTATGTGCATAAATCGGATCTATAATCTATGAGGATAGATGGGACAGTGGAAGGACTGATCTATCATTTGCCTAGAGTTATAGGCAAAGTTATAGGAGTTATAATTAAATATATCGACTGCAGGTCGGATGGGGTGTTATTGCTTCTCTCTCTCTCACACACACACTCTCTCTCTTTCTTTTTGCTTCAGACACAGATAATTGTACTGTGGATAAATGCGCCATTTGTCATAAATGTAAAAACAACACAGGGAATGGAGCATCTCAATAAAGCAATGTATAGTGGTGGAGGTCAATCTTTGTTCAACTGCCTGCTCAACCATGGAGTTCATAGTTGGTCCTACACAAGATGCACTTTCTCAGCCCAACTAACACTAAATCCAACACTAAGCTTCTTCATGCTCTATTTTTCCATGCCCTGCTTCGTACTTTAGCCTAAGTGGATGGTTCATAATTCACACCAAAATGACTGCTGCATAACATTTCCTTTGCCCAATCCATCCGAAATATAGTCAAGCTTAAAACCACATTGTTATGATAATTTCCTATCATCTGGTTCAGAGGTGGTATTCAGCAGGTTCTGACCAGTTCTGGAGAACCGATAATGGAAATTTTGAGTAGTTCGGAGAACCGGTAGCAGAAATTTTGAGTAGTTTGGAGAACTGGTAGTGGAAATTTTGAGTAATTCAGAATACCACCTCTAACTGGCCCTGGCCCCAACTATTCTCTGCCTGCCGAGTCCCAGCTGATCATCTGAGTCTTCTTTGGTTGCCCTGCACAGGAGAACGGAACTGGAAAGCAGGTTAGTGGGGTGGGGAGGGAATGGGGATTTTGCAGTATCCTTCCCCTGCCACGCCCACCAAGCCAAGCCATGCCCAGCAAGCCATGTCCACAGACTGACTGGCCCCGCCCCATCTATTCTCCACCTCCTGAGTCTCAGCTGATCAGCTGGGTCTTCTTTGGTTGCCCTGCACAGGAGAACAGAGCTGGAAAGCAGGTTAGTGGGGTGGGGAGGGAATGGGGATTTTACAGTATCCTTCCCCTGCCACGCCCACCAAGCCACGCCCACAGAACCGGTAGTGTAAAATTTGAATCCCACCACTGATCTGGTGGTGGGGATATGATACGAGTAAGTGCAAGGGCTGATTGTATGTCACTGTCTTTCAAGATAGTAAAAGCATACAGAGAAATGTCAAAGTATAACCATTTTTTAAATATAATTTTTATTGGCTTTTATTAATTATATTTCTTATTGCTTAATAAACACTGTGTTGTCTAGGTATTTAATTTGCTTAACAATACTGATTATATTCTCAGTCTCCACCCCTTTTTTTCCAAACACTGGTAAAATGGATTCCATATTTGATAGTATTCTGTGTCTTCTTTTCTGGTTAATTTTCAATGTCAATCTATCCATTTCTGCACTGTCTAGTATCTTCTTAATTACTACCTCTTCATCTCGCAGTGTTTCTTCATTTTTCCAATGTTTTGCGAACATACTCCTCTCTGCTGTTACAACATGTAATATTAAATACATACTTTCCTTATCTATTTTTTCTGATATTATACTTAATAAAATCAGTTCAGGTTTAAAATCTACATGTTTCCCTATCATCTTTTTTAGCCACCTAAGTATCTTTGCCCAATTTTTTTTTTTTTTTTTTGCTTTAACACAAGTCCACCACATATGATAAAATGTACCCATTTTTTTTGTTATATTTCCAACATTTGCTAGACATATTTTTAAACATTTTAGATAACCTAGCAGGTGGTAAATGGTATAACAATTACGGCCGCCATTTAAGGAATGGGAGACCACTCCGAGGCCTCAATGTTTCAGTTCTTTTCTCCAATTCTCTAGAACTTTCTGAGATGTCATACAAGGGTTCAATCCATCTGCCATCGATCTATTTCTTAGTCAAATCCATTTCTGCAGATGAGATTTGGTTGTGTGTTACTTTATGATTCCAGTATTAAAAACTAACTAACTTATAGAGCAGCAATCCTGCTACAGCAACACAGCAATTATTGCAATCAAGTGTAAGGCTTACTAGTGAAGCAACTTTACTAATTGGGTTATGATTTTCAACTTGAAAAAAAATAAAAGAAATCAAGAATTCAGAATGTGTGTCTGAATCAGCCATTAACTGCCTCAAAGTAGTTGGTGATAGATCATTAATTTTTCTCTCTCTTTTACTCTTTACGGAATGGCTCACATTGTGTGAATGATTAAATTTTGGAAAATTCCCCTCATTTATTTGTTTATTTATTTATTTATGCTTTTCCCAAGCATATTCCTTCCCAACGATAACCTCACAGGAAACTAATCTATGCATAATTGTACTGCAGCAGCTACCTCTTCACTTATATTAATCTTTTAACAATATGTCCGATCGACAGTTTATATTCATAGCATCTAATTATGCAAGGACATTATTAGATTAGAATCAGATTAAGGGCATTATCAATTCATGTGTGTGTGTGTGTGTGTGTGTGTAATAAAAATCAGCACATGGCCAAGCGGTGATAAGCAGTTGGTATACGAAAAGAATTCTATAATAAAGCCTGATATGTAGGGATTTTTCCACCTTCTTCTATTTTTGCCTGTTGGCATCTGTTGCTTCTATTAAACTTTATGAAATATTGAAATGTTCAGGGCGGGGGTATGGCAAGGGAAGATAGAGGAAGAAGTCAAATCTAGATAGATCAAGAAAACAGAGTTGGTATTCAGCAGGTTTGGACCAGTTTGAGAACCGGTAGCGGAAATTTTGAGTAGTTTGGAGAACCGGCAAATACCACCTCTGACTGGCCCCGCCCCCATCTATTCTCGCCCTCCCGAGTCCCAGCTGATTGGCTGGGTCTTCTTTTGTTGCCCTACACAGGAGAACGGAGCTGGAAAGCAGGTTAGTGGGTTGGGGAGAGAATGGGATTTTGCAGTAACCTTCCCCTAGAGTGGAGTGGGAATGGAGTTTTTACAGTCTCCTTCCCCTGCCATGCCCACCAAGCCACGCCCACCAAGCCAAGCCACACCCACAGAACCGGTAGTAAAAAAAAATTGAATCCCACCACTGCAAGAAAGTGACTTTGGGATCTATGCCGCATGTTCAGAATAACAGAAAAGCAGAATAACAGAACTGGAAGGAAATGTCCCCTTATGTCTAGGTTGGATTTCTCTTCGGTTAGCTTCCACCCATTACTTCCTGTCCTGACCTCAACCGCCTGTTTTCTGCAACAGCCACTCATATATTTGAAATCTGTTATCAACTCCCCCTTGATCCTCCTCTTCATTAGAGTACACCCAGTTTCTGCAAACATTGATCATATGATGTAGCTTCCAGTCCCCTAAGCATCTTTATTGCTCTTTCTACACTGTATCTAGTGTCTCAACATCCTTTTTATATATGTCATATATACTGTATATATGAGACATCTTTTTCATTCAGTGGTTTATGGGAGAATGAACATTTTACCCCTTCCCCCAAAAAACAGACTACATTTCCATGGCTTTAATACTTCTCATGGTGAGCAAAGTTCTTGAGTAGCTTGTTTCAAGCTCTTGGGAATACCTTCAAATGTGATTTCCAGTTTTACTCCCTCCCTACATTCTCAGTGGTATATTGAGCAAAATGCTAAGCAGGGTCTTTTAACAGAAATACAGATGTTCACAGCAGTGAGTGTTCATTGGTTTTAACATCCCCAGATCGATTTCTCCATGCACAGCACCTTCATCTTTCTCTTCCTCCAATTAAAATAATGCAATGATTACCCCCCACACACACACACCAAATTCTGGGCAGATGTAACTAGATTAAGCTTTCCTTAATATCTTGGACATCAATTTGATGATTTGACTGATACCTTCAGTTCAAAATATAATGTTTTATTATGGTAAATTCATGCTTTTTTTGAGTAACAAGAATAAAATATATGCTTAATGTGCTGTGGTGCCTTACAGAACAAACTAGTGTGATCTAAAGCAATGCGTGACCACAAATCATGGCTTGTTACACTTACATCCTGCCTTTTCTTCAGGAGCTCAAGATGGTGCCCAGAGAGCCTCATCTGACTTTCTCCTACAAGAACTCTGTAAGTCAAGGACTACCTATATAGGTATAGAATAACAGAGTTGAAAGGGGCCTTGGAGATCTTCTAGTCCAACCCCCTGCTCAAGCAGGAAACCACTTCAAACAAATGGTTGTCCAATCTCTTCATGAGCCTGTATGATATTCATGCCGCATGCTTATCCCATCAAGGACTCAATGGAGAGTGTTCTACAAATAGGGTCCAGAAATGCCTTAGACTCATTTGATCTAGATTAGTATTACAGGCATTAACAGGCAGATGCAACCTTCCCCAACCATTCCTGAATTCCTAATGATAATTTGGATTTGTCACCTTCTACATAGAAACCTGGGGACACGGTGGCTCAGCAGCTAAGGCGCTGAGCTTGTTGATCAGAAAGGTCGGCAGTTCAGTGGTTCAAATCCCTAGCGTCGCGTAATGGAGTGAGCTCCCTTTACTTGTCCCAGCTTCTGCCAACCTAGCAGTTCAAAAGCAGGTAAAAATGCAAGTAGAAAAATTGGGACTCCTTTGGTGGGAAGGCAGTAGCGTTCCGTGGTCCTTTGGGAGTTTAGTCATGCCATCCACTGACCATGGAGACATCTTTGGACAGCGCTGGCTCTTCGGCTTTGTAACGGAGATGAGCACCACCCCCTAGAGCCAGAAACGACTAACACATATGTGCGAGGGGAAAATTTACCTTTACCTAGAAACCTGGTGCTTCGCCATTGAGCTATAGCACCATTCACCCTCTGTCGGATTGTGATGATGATGAAGAAGAAGATGATGATGATGATGATGACAACGATGATGACAACAACCAGATTAG
The DNA here is from genome assembly GCF_049901735.1 of Notechis scutatus. Lineage (NCBI taxonomy): Eukaryota > Metazoa > Chordata > Lepidosauria > Squamata > Elapidae > Notechis > Notechis scutatus. The sequence continues at coordinate 16,964,753 of NC_142018.1, forward strand.
CAGAGTTGGAAGGGACCTTATAGGTCATCTAGTCCAACCCACTACCCAAGCAGGAGACCCTACACCATTTCTGACAGATGGCAGTGCAGTCTCTTCTTGAAGGTCTCAAGTGATGGCGCTCCCACAATTTCCGAAGGCAACTTCTGTTCCATGGGTTGATTGTTCTCCCTGTCAGAAAGTTTCTCTTATATTTCCAGGTTGAATCTCTCCTTGATCAGTTTCCATCCATTATTCCTTGTCTGGCCACTGATAGTGTTATTTTGTTTGGGTAATGAAGCATCTGCAAAAAAAAAAAAACAAGCTTAGAGAGCATCAAGGATCTTGCAGTTCCATTCTGAGCTACTCTCCTTTTGTTGTATCTATGTGCGTTTTCAGGATGCCACTCAACACCAAAAGAATAGCTTCCCAGAGTCATTAAAAGCACCTGATCTTTATGTTCAGGCATTCACTTGCGATGACTAAATCCTCTCGCCTTACAAGGTTTACACAACACCTTCCTCCAAACAGCCTAAGATTGCACTATAATAGACAACATCCAATCATATCAGCCAATGCGAGTAGTAAAATCCCGACTTCATACAGCATCTCAGACTGGGCACCTGCCCTGCATGTTAATGCCATCTCTTCCCTTTGCTTTGTTATTAAATCTGACAGAGCAAATTTTATTCGTTTTGCCATGACTGCCTGCTAAATATGAACTTCAAGTGAGGACGATTTCACCTTTCTATTGTACTTACTTTGCTTCAATTAACTTTGGCATTTTCTCCTGCTACAATTAGCTTGGAGGTGTTTGGCCCCATCTTAATGTCCACTTATCTATTGAAGACAGAAAATGCATATTGGGCAAGATAGGAACCCATTCAAGGAAAATCCTGATGACCCAAAATGTCCAAATAAATGAAAATGACACTAGAGATTGCGTAAGCATCTAATTTAAAATTAGACATTTAAACATAGGCTGTTCCTGGATTAGACCTCCATTTCCTTCCATTTCTCTGCTCTCCACAAATACACACACACACACACACACACACACACACACACACACACAATAATTAAATAGCAGGAGCAATAGCAATAGCATATTGCATAGACTTATATACTGCTTCACAGTACTTTTGCAGCCCTCCCTAAGTGGTTTACAGAGTCAGCCTCATGCCTCCAACAATCTAGGTCCTCATTTTACCCACTTCAGAATGATGGAAGGTTGAGTCAACCTTGAGCCTGGTGAGATTCAAACTGCCAAATTGCAGTCAGCTGGCAGTCAGCAGAAGTAGCCTGTAGTACTGCATTCTAACCACTACGCCACTGCAGCTTAGTAAGCCTAAGTAGCACTTAGACTTATTGTATGCACCATCCCATAATGCTTTACAATATTCTCTGGGTTTATAACCTCAGCACATTGCCCCAACAATCCAGGTCTAATTTTATTGACCTCGGAAGAATAGAAAGCTGAATCAACCTTGTGCCAGAGGTGTTATTCAGCAGATTCTCACCAGTTCTGGAGAACTGGTAGTGGAAATTTTGAGTAGTTCAGAGAACCGGCAAATACCACCTCTGACTGACTCTGCCCCCATCTATTCTCTGCCTCTCAAGTCCCAGGGTCTTCGTTGGTTGCCCTGCACAGGAGAACGAAGCTGGAAAAGCAAGTTAGTGAGGTGGGGAGGGAAGCCATGCCATGCCCACCAAGCCACGCCTACACCTAGTAGTAAAAAAAATTAAATCCCACCATTGCCTTGTTCCCATCAGGATCAAACTCCAAACTATGGGCAGAGTTAGCATGCAATACCATACTCTAACTAACGTGCCACCAAATAAATATATATATACATATGTCCATAAGGATAGGCAATGAACTTGTGGCTGTCTGAGATGCTAGAAAGGAGGATAAAAGAGTGTAGTTTTTGCACAAGATTTTTTTTTATGGATTGCACTGACAACCCATTCCATTCCGCACTGTGTTGCACATAAACTGAACAGGAACGTCATAAGAACAGTCCAGTATTTGAGTGGGTGTCGCAAAAAAGAGAGGGTCAACTTATTCTCCAAAGCACTTGAGGGCAGGATAAGAAGTCATGCGTGGAAGATTATCAGAGAGAGATCCAACCTAGAACTAAGGAGGAGTGAGAACCATTAATCAATGGAATGACTTGCCTTTGTAAGTTGTGGGAGCTTCATCACTGGAGGTTTTCAAGATGATGTTGAATTTCCATTTGTCCAGAATGGCAAAGGGTCTCCTGTTCAGGCAGGAGATTGTTCTAAAAGACCTCCAAGGTCCCTTCAAACCCTGTTATTATATGAACTCAGAAAGTGATCTAATGTCTTCTGTGATGTAATCTCCACACCAAAAGATCTTAATCAGGATCTCTGGCTTGCTCTTGTCCCAATAAGCCAGAACTGGAAATCAAGATGAATCTAGGATAGGGAAAGTACAGATGATTCACAAAATGAGCATCCTAAAAATTATAACTCTCTGAGAATCGAACTAGTCCAGCAAAGGAAACAGTAATTTCATTTTTCATTACTACCCTAATCCTGCCAATTATCATTTCTGTTCCTGCTTCCCAGATATTGGGAATTAAAAAAAATATATTAGGGGCAAAGACATTGTAACTCTAGCCATAATTTGCCCCCAAGTTGGCCATAATCTAGCGTATTGTGTGACTTTTGCTGGGGGTGTAGTAATTTTAGCTTGATGTATCTTTCCGTTGGTCCTTCTTTATGTAGCGAAATATGAGATTTTATTTAAGCTTTACAGAAGCCATTATCTTTAGCAGTGATAGAGCACTCTGAAAGGAGCTGAAGAGAGAAGGAGAGAGAGGGAGAGATTTGATTTACTGCCCATGCTTTTTTTTTTCAATCTCACATTGAGTTGGCTGCATCAGCTTTCTAAAATATGAAAATGAATTTCTACAGTCTATCCTGGGGAAGATGAGATATTTTGCAAGGAGCAAAAGTGGAAACCTGTTAGGAATCAAAGGTGACTTCAATTTTAGTGGTAATTAATTTTTAAAAGCCTGCTGTGCTGAGTGTTCAAATTGCAGGTATGGAAGTAACTGGAACTGTTTAGTTCTTTTTGGCTCTGGCTTAAAATCCCTTGCAAAAGCAACAGAATGAACAATGGGTCATCCTGAGCTGAAAGAAAGCGTCATGGGATGTTAGAAATGAGGCAAGGAGATGCTACAAGATCCCAGACTGGGTCCTGCAATATTACCCTGGGATACATACAGTATATTTGCCTTCCTTTGCAATAAGATGCTACCTATGGAACGATCAGTTAAGAGGTGGCATAGTCCACAAGTGTATAATGGGTAGAGAAGAAGCTAAGAAGGACTCTTCCATAAATGTCTGTGGAGATTCTCAGTCATCCAATGCATAGTTGTCTCAAAGGTGCTTTTTTTCTTCAAAGTGCAAGTAGATTGGTTTGTTTGTTTTTTGAGGAAGAAGAAGAAGAAGAAGAAGAAGAAGAAGAAGAAGAAGAAGAAGAAGAAGAAGAAGAAGAAGAAGAAGAAGAAGAAGAAGAAGAAGAGGAGAGGAGGAGAGGAGGAGGAGGGAGGAGGAGGAGGAGGAGGAGGAGGAGGAGGAGGAGGAGGAGGAGGAGGAGGAGGAGGAGGAGGAGGAGGAGGAGGAGGAGAGGAGGAGGAAGGAGAGGAGGAGGAGGAGGAGGAGGAGGAGGAGGAGGAAGAGGAGGAGGAAGAGGAAGAAGGAGGAGGAGGAGGAGGAGGAGGAGGAGGAGGAGGAGGAGGAGGAGGAGGAGGAGGAGGAGGAGGAGGAGGAGGAGGAGGAGGAGGAGGAGGAGGAGGAGGAGGAGGAGGAGTCCGGTTGCCTTTTGAAGAATAAAACACCTTTGAGATGACTCTTCTCTAATTCCTTTGACTGTAAAAGGCACCATTGAAAGATTTGTACTTTTAGACTTGCAAGATTCTATTAATGTATCCTTACAATAAAATAGAATTATTAGATCTGGTTTTATTTCCTATCTGGGTCAATCTGGGACAGGAAGGTACGTAGCAGCAATTAGAAAATATTTGTCTCAAAAAGTCGTAATTGCCAGAATTGAGTTCAGTAGCATGATATGGCTGCAAAAAAGGCAATGCAGTTTCCCCCTACATCAATTCGACCAGATCATATTTTAAAAAGAGAGAGAAGTCCACTTTATTTTGCATTCGTGCGATCCTCCCACACCAACCAGTAAAGACCCTCCTTAATTCTAAGCATCCCACTAAGAGGGACCCATGTGGGTTGGACTGGATTCAGACTAAAGGTCTAGGATGACCACGGAGATAGAAACAAAGACCTCCAAAGAGAGACCTAAAACATTTTAAGCTTCTGTTAGACTTGTTTTGGTATGGGATTAGAAGATGGAAGCGATGGGGCCCTCTATGGTGCTCTCCAGAACCAGAAAGAGTAAATGGTGTCATGACAACACAAAGGAAGTGGCATCCTATTGGAAATTACTCTGGCTGAGGCTACCAAAGGGATACTGGTAGACCCACAAGTATGAAGTTCAAGATAGATACTCAGTGGAGAAATCCCTGCTAGAACTTTGCTCTGCAGCCCCACTTCTTTTCAAATGCCTCTGAGCTTTTTGAAAAGGTCTCCATAATCAGAATAAAGTACTCAGCTAAGCACACTTGAAAAAGCAATATTTTAATGGCATTGTAACTCCAGGAGGAAGCTACAGTCTTCTGTAGCAATTGCTAGGGAGCCCTACTATATCTTTGTTTAGATAAATTGGTTATTGAAAAAGATTCTTTGTCATTCAGCAAAATGGGTTCCCTTAAATCTCCTGCTTGGCATATTAACAACGAGGCAGATCTACCCTTTGAAAAATTGTTTCTATGCTTGCATATAAATGTATATAAAGAGAGCAAGAAAGAAAGTGAAAACAGTTCTGTCTCTGCCGTGATCAAAGTCAACATGCCTTCTGGATACCATACCCAATGATTGGATAGACTGAATGTTAACAAATATACTTCTAGTTTATTATGTGACTTTGTACCTTCTTGTGCTGGCTAGTGCTGTGCATAATATAGCCACATCATTTTTTTTCCCCTCGTAGCTTAAGAGAGGAGGGGGAAGCTTAGTTGAACGAAATTTTAAAAAGTATGGAGCGAAGCCATTATGTCTGAAGGGAACATCTCTTTGGAAACACAAAAGAGAAGAATATGTTGTTGCAAATAAGACTGCATGGGTTTGTGTTGTATTCTTTACTTCCTTAGGAAGCCAAACATTTCTAAGGGGACAAAAGAGATACGTTTTCTAGAGGAAATCTGCCAGCATTCAACTGCAAATAAAAAAAGGAGATGTAAGTTAGTCAGGGGAGGGATGCAAATATTTTGTACCACCAGTTCTGTGGGCATGGCTAGGTGGGTGTGGCTAGGTGGGCATGACCATGTGACTAGGTGGGCGTGGCTTCTTCTTTCTGTGCAGCTCCTCTTTTGTGCCTCCTGGGTCTCAGGGAAGCCTCCTGGGAGCTCATTTTTTGCTCCCAGGAAGCTTCCCTAAGGTTCAGGAGGCAAAAAAAAATGGAGCGCAGGAGGGCTGCTCAGCACACACACATCTGCACGCCCCTTTTTGCCTCCTGGGGCTCAGGGAACCCTCCTGGGTGAAGCAATAAGACAGCGAAGGTGATCCGGGCACAGCTGATTGCCAAAACAGCTGATCGTCGGGAGGGGGGAAAAAAATACCAGTTCAGCTGGTTTTTTACAACTGGTTCGGCCGAATGGTAGCATTTTTTTACTCCTGGTTTACTTGAACCAGGCTAAACCAGTAGGATACGACCACTGAAGTTGGTGTGATCTAGAAAGTCAATTATGTTTCCTTATATATATATCTCATGGTCATGTTGTTCTTTGCCATAAATGAAAAAACAGATCCTAAATGAAGTTTAATTCTTTATAAAGTACAGACTAAATTTGACTTTTAGATTATTTGGAGATTAAAAGTCCAAACGGGCAGAGTACCGCAAAGTTTTTAGTGCTACACTTGTATTTTTTTTTTATCCCCTTCGCCTTCCTTTGTCATTCATGGAAATTGGATGGTGTCATCTGGAGCAATTGTCAAGTTCAGTGACTTTTTCATTAAGTGCAGAGGACCTTAGCATGTTAAACTTCCCTTGAAATCCCTTTGTGCTGAGCCAATAATCTTCCTTGTATGGACTGCCATTGAGCCTGGAGTGTGTGCGGTGCTTAATAAACGTTAACATGTCTAACTCATGAGCTCTCAACCTTTTAAAAGCTGAAATGACTATTTGGGCTTTGAACCTTGAATTTTACATACATGGTTGCTGGGCTATGAAGGGCTTTGTCTGCTACTTAATTAGCATTGGGTGAGGCCAGCTCTTAAGCTCGTAAACTTTTTGAAAATGTTCTCTCCAGCCTAGTTTGGCTCTAAATTCTTCTGAAGTATTCCTGGGGTTTTCAATTCTACCTAGGGACATTTTTTGGCATTGTCTTCCAATTTTCCCAATGGATATCTCCCTTCCTTGTACAAGCTCTCTGTCCCAATTGACTTTATCATTCTTTTTTCTAGAGCCTTTAATTGTCAAACATTCCTGAGAGATCTTAGCAGTTCAGGGAAAAATGAGTTGAATACATAGCAATATTTTCCATGAGCTTAGATGTTACATATCCTAGATGTTCTTCAAGTCTTCAAGATAAAGAGAGAGAGAGAAACAACTATCTCTACTGTCTATGGAGATTCTCACTCATCCAGGTCATAGTTGTCCCAAAGGTGCTTTGGGACAACCAAGCAAGCCTATATAGGTTTCTTGTTTGGAGTGATGCGGTGGTCTAGTGGTAGAGCTCTCACCTCACAATCAGGAGGCTGTGAGTTCGATCCTAGGTAGAGGCATGTATTTCTCTCTCTGGGCACAATGAGGATATATCTGCTGAACAAAACTCTGCATTGGTGACAGGGAGGGCATCCAGCCAGTCAACACTCAGGTCCATTCAGTTGCCCAGACTCCTGGATTTTCTTGGTTTTTATTCTGAAAACATTTCATCTGAAAAATTATTGTGTCAGCCTTCCAAGTAACAAATCCCCCGAATAAAATTCAAGGCATCCATCTTCCCTTAAAGTCTTTTTATTAGAGATATATTAAATTGGCAAGAAACTGGTATAATTCCAATCCTCACAATCCTAAACGACCAGATGACTGCGATGAATATAAATCCTTCCATTCCCCACCAGTCAGTTAGAATTGAAAAAGCTTCTTGGATGAGAAGTGAAATGTTTTCAAAGGAAAAAAACCCAAGAAAGTCCAGTTTACTTTGGAAAAAGCACCCTTTGGGTCTAAGGCAGGGGTGGAATTCAGCCAGTATGGAGCGGTTCAGGCGAACCGGTAGTTCCAGTGGTGAGTTGGCCCCGCCCACCTACCCCTATGCTAGTTTTTCCTATATTTCCTTTGTCTGAAGCCCAGCTGATAGGCACAACAGAGCAAATTGCGGTGCCTCAACTGTTTTACTCGCTGGGGCTGCAGGAGAAGGGAAGTTTTAAAGCTGTTTTCAAATGCACTGCATGCTCATCGAACCAGTTGTTACACTGGTTGAAACCAACCGCTGGTCTAAGGACTGCCCTGTGATGGGGCCAGCACAGTCCTTAAAAATTCAGTCACATCCAGTGGTATAGTCAGACTGGGCAACTGCAGACAAGGTTGTGACGACTCTGTTGGCCATAACATGGTGAGGCAAATCATTCCTTTGCATTATACTGAGAATGTTTATTTTTGGCATATGTAAAGAATTCCAAAACAAAGTGGGGTGCTATTTTTCTCAATTGTCAGTGTTATTGTTTCTGCAGATTTTCCATCTCAAGGGATTAAGCTTGATCCAATTTGATTTTTATCAAAGAAAGACAGAGCGATAAATATGATTTCTGAGTAATTCAAGGTCAACTTTTTTAAAAAGTAGAATATGGAATGATTTACACCTTAAGGAAACAAATGCATTTTAAAGTAAAACCCGATTTAATATATGTATTTCCAAGAACTTGAAAGAAGAGGAGAGAATAGTTTATGTTCAGCCTGGAGATAAATAGCTAGATAGCACCATCTTCTGGCAAAGAGAGATTTTTAAAAAAGGAAAGGAAAGGAAGACTCTTCTCTTAAATAGACATTATTGGGAGGTGGGAGGTGTTTAAACATTGTGAGAGCACAGGCTAATACGAATTGGGTAGGTCGTATACCAGTCATTGTCTCACCATATTAAGCAAATCAGGCCATTCCTTCTACCGTAGTATTCCAAGTATTTAGCTCTTTCTAGGATAACACCTATCCCAAAGCAACATAAATAAGTAAATAAAATCTCATTTTGAAATGAGGTTCTATCTAGAGGCAGTTGGTGTTTATAGGGGAGGGGGATGAGAGGAGGATAGGGGAGAGAAATCCAGTTGATCATCAAACTATGATATAGATTTTGTTTGAGGCGCAACACATTATACCACTGTTGGGATTGTTGCTTGTGTGAACTTTATTTATTTATTTGTATCCTGCATGTATTGTTTCTACAAAGATACTAAAAGGCAGTGAAAATATCTAAGATGACTTCCTCCTCCTATTTTCTCCACAATAACAACCCTGTCTGATGAATTGGGCTGAAAAAGAGGGACTGGCTCAAGGTCTCCCAGCTGGATTTTGTACCTAAGGTGGGACTAGAACTCACCATCTCCTGGTGTTTGGCTCAAAGTCACTTATTCAACGAGTGGGACTAGAACTCACCATCTCCTGGTGTTTGGCCCAAAGTCACCTATTCAACAAGCGGGACTAGAACTCACCATCTCCCTAGTGTTTGGCTCAAAGTCACTCATCTGACTTTCATGCCTAAAGGGCAGGATTAAAACTCACTCAAAGTTACCCAGCCAACTTTCATGACTAAAGTGGGACTAGAATTCCCAGTCTCCTGGTTTCTAGCCTGGTGGCTTAACCATTTGATCAAACTGGCTCTTGGAATTTTCAGGACCCAATTCTATGTCTATCCAGGATCAATGTTTAAAACCATGACTCTGTCGCATCAATGATCAGGGTTATCTCTCTAAACAAATGGTCAAGAGCTACCTGTACATTAAGCCAGCTTGATTTTGACTTAACATATTGCACAAACCCAATCACTATGATTTATAGCTTAGAATGCTTGTTTCCCAGTCAGTTGTGGCTTATGGTTAGGTAAATACAGCTAGCTCTGTTTCTGAACAGTTAGCTCTTTGCTCATGATTAGCCATGTGGAAGAGCAAAAATTTAAGTCCTTCCCAAGGGGACAACATCTCAATTCTACTTTTTCTCTCTCACTTCTTGCTGTTTGCCATTTAATTAAGTCCTCTGCTTCACTCCTCCCAGTTTTATTATTTTTGCTATTGCTTCATTTTGGATTTATTTATCTTGTGTTCATGGTAGATGTTATCTGCGTTCTATCTGCTGCCTTAAGGGGCTTGTTTGGAAGAAAATTCATCAGTGCTGTCTCTCTCTCTTTTTTTTTTCAAAGCTTATCCTTTGTTTTCCATATGAAAGCAAACTCAAGGGCAAACAAGCAAGACAAATCAAAGAAAATAAACCATCCAGCTGAAGAATTTGTGGAGATTTTGCTCTGTGTCCAAAAATAAAAAATAAAAATAAACCCCCACCCCCTACCAAGATATGCTGTGTGCCTCTTTTTGTCTTTCTAATCCAGTAGGTCATTTATGAATGTTTTTACGATGCAAACTCTAATCATCCCATTTCCATGTAAGCAAACCATTGCCATCTTCAAATGTTTGCTTGTTTACCTCTTGTCTTCCCTCAAGGCTTTTAATTTACCTCCGCAAAATGTTGTGATTATAAATGCCTTTTAGAAGGATTACAGCCCATTCTTTTATTGTTGAGCCCTCGCAGCAATAATGAATGTTCTTTGACATGTTTTGATAATCGTACAATCTTGTTAGGTAAAATGGATGACGGCGGTTGTGCCAGGAACACTTACGAAATGAAAGGTTGGTAGAAAAAGGAGGAAAGAGCAAATGTCACCTGTTTATGACTCACATGGTTTATTTTAAACCTAATATGTATTAGCAGCAATAGAGTATTCATTTTATATAATATTATTATGCATTCTCCATTTCCTTGAGCAAGTTCCTGGGTTGACGCCAGATTATTGCTGCAAACCAGCGTTTCAAAGTTTTGCATTTCTAAGTGATGTAGATTTTCATTTCAATTGGGTTAATCTTTGAGCTCCGTTCTCGTCGATTAGCTTAACTTGCTGCCTGCTTTCTAATGCCTTCTCAAAAGTTTCACTTTTTTGTAATCCTGAAGGATTGGACCTCATTCTCTTCCATACCACTTGTAAACAAGGTTGTGATTGAAACTTATATCCAAGGATTGTCAAAGGTCAATCTAGAAGTCTATGGAAATCCCCACGTCATGGTTGTCCCAAAGGTGCTTTTTTTTAAAGAGACAACTGGACTTTCTGGTTTTTCTTTGAAGACATTTAGCTTTCTCATCCAAGAAGCTTCTTCAGTTTCTTGGATGAGAAGCAAAATGCCTTCAAAGAAAAACCAGAAAGTCCAGTGGCCTCTTGGAAAAGCATCGTTGGTTCAATCATAGCATTAAGGGAAAAGGCTTGGAAGCATGTGTGGTATCCAAAACTCTTGGAAAAAGTCTGTTCTTCATTGTTGCTTCCTTCCAAACAATACCCAGCAAAAGCAACCAATGAGAACAGTGACTGCAAGTACTTGGTGGTAATCATAAGGTGGAGCAGATTTATTTTACCAAATTTATATACCGCCCATCTCACTAGCCGAAGGGACTTCGGGTGGTTTACAAAATGTGTCCTTATGATGAGCAGGTCATGGTGCCAACAAAAGGCATGGCTGATAATTATCAACAGGATCCCTTAGCTTTTACTGCACGTAGCTAACAAAGCAGGCTCTGGTGCCAACAATGAATCAGATAGATAGATTGCACAGGTTTCGTTTAGTCTTCCTTCACACCCAGATGCTCTCACCCAGAAAGAGATGCAGCGCTCAAGATTCCACCACTGATTGTATCTTCCTGTTCCACCCAGGATGAGTTCAGAGTTGCTTTTCTCTCTTGATTTCCCACCCCCTCCTCCTTGCTCCCCCCCCCCATGTCTCTGCAGGGGGCCAGCAATAAACTATCCACTCATAAATGATTTAATGGAGCATGAAATAACACGTAGTGGCTTCAAGCCAGAAGACAGGATGTTTTACGGAAGAGAAATGGTTATTAAGAAGGTCATTTTGGTTATTGTTGTAATCAAAAGCTATCACACCTCTGGTGTTTAACATGTTGGAGTGATACAGTCTGACGTCTGTGTGTGTTACAGAGAGAGGGGGAGGGAGGGGAAGGGAGGGAAGGAAGGAAGGAAGGAAGGAAGGAAGGAAGGAAGGAAGGAAGGAAGGAAGGAAGGAAGGAAGGAAAGGATGGAGGGAAGGAGAAAGGAAGGGAAGCAAAGAGGAAGGAAGGAAGGAAGGAAGGAAGGAAGGAAGGAAGGAAGGAAGGAAGGAAGGAAGGAAGGAAGGAAGGAAGGAAGGAAGGAAGGAAGGAAGGAAGGAAGGAAAGGAGGAAGGAAGGCAGAAAGGAAAGGGAAGCAGGAAGGGAGAGAGAGAAGAAAGAAAAGAAGGAAGGAAGGCTGGCAGACATCTGGTTCTTTCTCACTTTTCCATCAATAGGAGGAAACGGTGCAGTTTCAGTGCTTTTCACCATTGCTCATTTTACACCCCAAAAGATAACAGATCCAGCATTGCTCCACTATATTTTCCCAGAGCATCAGAGATTGGAGTTTTCCAAGGGGAAAAAAAGTGATTTATGCTATTCTGCTTGATGTGCACAAGAGGAGAATGTGGTAATGTCTAATCCAAGAGAATTGGGAATAAGAAATGCATCCTTTCAATTGTCAGTTATTTGTCATGGCGGGGTGGAGAAAAAGTAAAGCAAAAGAGAAACTTTGTCAATATTTCTGGGATGTGGGAAGGAAGATCCAAGCTTTTGAATCTGGAAGATAAAGAATAAAACTGGTGAGTTTCCATTGGTTGAGCGGTGAAGTAACTTAGAGATGCTTCCATAGTATTTTTTTTTTTTCCATATCCAAAGATTCCTTCAGGAGTTAGGATTCAAAATGGTTTGTCAGTTTTAGAAGTACATTCTTTCATTCCATTAACAGTTTCCGAATTTTGAGCAACTGATGTGAAGGAAAGGTGACTTTTAAAGCACCTGCAAACCTTAAAAAGAAGAATGCTTACTTGTAGGCGATTTTGTGTGTTGAACGGACTCAACTCACTGTGGTTTGTTCTGCAAACAATGGTTAAATAAAACATGGCTTAAGATGGCTTGTTTCAGGGCATTTTATGCTACAATATTTCATACATGAGTTTGTGTGGGATAAACTAGGAAACATAAATATTTAGTAGATCCAAACAAGACAATTGTTGCAGCCCATGTTGAAGTGTGGTGTTCTCTGAGGCAGAAGGCAGTTTTGTTGCAGGCATTTCATTACCAAACTAAGCAACGTCATCAAGTATTGATTGATGTGGTGAAGATGGATATGAAATCAACAATAAACAATAAACAATCAAGAACAAACAATACCCCAATCAATCAATCTGTTGGCATTGCAATGAAACTCCCCATTCTCATTCAGCACTCAGAAACAAAGTTCATCCAAGTGAGAATTTATTAGAGAAGTCATATTGGCACATCTGGGAGAACCCAAATCTGAGACTTCTGGGTTTTACCTTCCCAACTGAAAATCAAAACCCA